>NW_017731497.1:40774-45351 GCF_001890085.2 Hipposideros armiger | reverse complement strand
AAGTGAGTCTCTTGTAAGCAGCATATGTAAGGGTCTTGTTTTCTTATTGATTCAGCTCCTATGTCTTTTCATTAGAGCATTTAATCCATTACCATTGAAAATAATTATTGATAAGTATGTAGTTATTGCCATTTTATTATTCATATTTGTGATTCTTTTTTCTTATTAAGTCCCTCTAAGATTCCTTGTAATACTGGTTTGGTGGTGATGAATTCCTTTAGCTTTTTCTTGTCTAGGAAGCTGTTTATCTGTCCTTCAATTTTAAATGATAGCCTTGCTGGGTAGAGCAATCTTGGTTGTAGATATTTGCTTTTCATCACATTGAATATTTTGTGACAGTTCCTTCTGGCCTGCAAAGTTTCTGTTGAGGAATCAGCTGACAGTCTTATGTGAGCTCCCTTGTAGGTAACTAACTGCTTTTCTTTTGCTGCTTGTCTTAAACCTTTGGCATTTTAATTATGATGTGTCTTGGTGCTGGCCTCTTTCCATTCGACTTGTTTGGGACTCTTTATGCTTCCTGGGCTGTATATCTATTTCCTTCACTAGGTTAGGGAAGTTGTCTGTCATGATTTCTTCAAATAGGTTTTCATTTTCTTGTTCTCTCTCTTCTCCTTCTGGTATCCTTATAACACAAATGTTGGTACGCTTGATGTTGTCCCAGACGCCCCTTAAACTCTCCTCAGTTTTTTTTTTCGTTTTGCTGTTCTGATTAGGTGTTTTCTGCTGCCTTATCTTCTAAATCACTGATTTGATCCTCTGCTTTATCTAATCCAGCAGTTGTCAACCTTCCTAATGCCGCGACCCCTTAATACAGTTCCTCATGTTGTGGTGACCCCCAACCATAAAATTATTTTTGTTGCTACTCTATANCGTCCTCCACAACTAGACTGAAGAACAAAACGACAGCAACTTGTCTGTTCCCCTTCCCCCAATTCCCCAGCACTGTTCCCATCCCCAATTCCCCAATAAAAATCTTTAAAAAAAAATGCCACCTAAGAATGTATCTCTAGGCAATTTATTGTTTAATTGCGTCTGTTTTTGAACTTCATATGGTTGGAATTGTTCTGTTTGTATCTATTTATGACTTGCTGCTTTCTCGATTATTATGTTTATGCGATTTATTCTGTTGATATGTGTTGTTATGGTTCATTCATTTTTTCATGGTTGTGTAAGTTCCATTTTATGAATGCATCATATTTTATTTACTGAAGCTGTTGATGATGACTTGTTTCTAGGCTTTTGCAATTATGAACAAGGCTCCTATGAACATTCTTGCCCGTGTCTTCTGGCACACATGCAAGATGGGCATTATAATCAATACAGCTGGAAGCAGGACATTTGGGTAGAACATAAATGCATGTTCACCTTTTCCAGGCATTTCCAAACATCTGCCCAAGTATCAAGGACTGTATCTTTTTTACCTTGGTATCCTTAGTACCTAGGGTAGTGAATAGTCAAACACAGTTGCTCAATACACACCCACTGAGTGAAAGTAAAACGATAAAATAGGTGTTAGTTAAGTTGAAGCCCTTGTCTATGAATAACTCTGAGAAATAAAGCTAAAGCAAGTACCTTTTCCACCCCCCAAAATCAGCTAGTAGAGGGGGGCCTGCTTGCTTGGGATAGACTGATGTATTTTAATATTAACAAAGATAGAACTGATGCAGTTGTAATGTCTTATATCACTTTAAAGAGGATTCTTAGAAGACCCAGTTGGTATTATGGCTATAGCAGGTGGAACCTTCAGGGAAAATGTGTCCCAACTATGCTTTAAAGTTGATAATCTTATCCCAGATTGCTGAGCAGCTAGATTTGGGGAGCTAACCTTCTTTGGAATGTGGATCTTTCTTCAGTGTATCTTCTGGAAGTGGGACTATATAGCTCTTTGACAGTGGAGAGATTAATGCTTCTAGAATGGGCTTGAAAGACCACAAATTTACAGTGCTACACATAGAAAGACGTAGATGGACTTCCTGTGTAGGAAAACAGTGTTAAGCCCTGTTATAATGCAGCTCATAAATTTGGATAAAGCATTAAATTAATTGTGTTCCTCGAAATATCTCTCCAAAAACCAGTATTTTAGGGATCTCTTCTCTTAGCCAAGCCTTATTTAATAAATTAGTTCTTTTTGAAAAAATATTTTTATCTTAAAATGATTTTAGATTTACAGAAGAGTTGCAAAGATAGTACAGGGAGTTCTGTATACCATTCACTCAGTTTCTGCTGATGTTAACAGCATTTCTCATAACCATGGTATACTGATCAAAACTAAGAAATTAATGTTGGTGCAATACCATTAACTAAACTACAGACTTTTTTTTCTGATGTCACCAATTTTTCCACTAATGTCCTTTTTCTTTCTAGGATCCAATCCAGGATACCACATGTATATAGTTGTCATATCTCCCAATCTGTGACAATTTCTCAGGCTTTCCTGTTTTTTAATGACCTTGGCGCTTTTGAAGAGTATTGTTTAGGCATTTTGTAGAATTGGGTTTGTCTGATGTTTTCTCATGATTAGACTGGGTTATGGATTTGGGGGAAGAATAGCATAGAGGTGAAATTGTGCTTATCACATCATGTGAGGGGTACCTGCTGTCAACATGAGTTGTCGCTAGTGATGTTAACCTTGATCACTTGGATAAGGTGGTGCCTGCCAGATATCTGTGCTGTTAAATTACTATTTTTCCTTTTATGTACTTTATTCACTAGATGCGGGTCCAGAAGTCCAACCCACATTAAGGAGAGAAGTGAGGAAAATCAGAGAATTTGTGGACATATTAAAACCACACCGTTATTAATAAATATTTTGGTAAATACTTTCAGGCTATGCAAATTGATTCTCATATGTTAGGCAGAAAATAGAACATTCAGAACCCCAGGAACAGAAATCAGTCAAAAGAAAATTTTGACAACAAAAGTTTTTATTTTTTGACTCAAGGTAAGAAATAATCAGCTGACACACTATTCAGGCCTCTGCTGAAAAGGTTTCTTATGGTTTAAAAGTTGAGCAGTTGAAACCTATGTCATAGGAAGAGTGCAGCAGAGAAAGGCTCATCCATAACCAAGCTTTGTGGACAACCGCTAATGACTGTTTCCTTCTTTTATTTAATTGGCATTGATGATAGCCACTCACAACTTTCTTTTTCTATTTTGGGATATTAAAGAGTTGGGCTTATTTTTTTTAATAGAGGTATTATTAAGTACCATGCACACAAAAATTCTCTAGATAGCAATTTTTCTGGATTTTTCTTTTGTTGCAACTTGTATAAATTATTATTTGGGATAAGATTCTCCAGGCCTCAGGAACACTGGTGACAATTTATCAAGCCTATATTTCTTTCTAAGTGAATATGATGGCCAAGAATACCTTTAACACACAATGCCAGATTTTTATTAAAATATAGCTAACATACAATATTATTCGCATATTAGTTTCAGGTGTACAACATAGTTACTCAACAGTACTCACCTGGTATTATACAGTTATTACCACATTATTGATTTTATTCCCTATGCTGAAAAAGTGATCACCATGATAAGTCCAGCAACCATCTGACACTGCACCATACTATCACAATATTATTGACTATATTTCTATGCTGCATATTATATCCCAAGACTTATTTGTTTTATATCTGGAAACTTGAACCATTTTTTCTTCTTTATCTTTCCTCCCTTTTTAATTTTTCAATTAGAGTTGACATTCAATATTATTTTATTATTTTAGTTTCAGGTGTACAGCATAGTGGTTAGACATTTATATAATATAGAAAATGATCCCCCTGACTGGTACCCACCTGGCACTATACATAATTATTACCATATTATTAGCTGTATTCCCTATACTTTACATCCCCATAACTGTTTTGTAACTACCAATTTGTATTTCTTAATCCCTTCACCTATTTTAGCCTGCCCCCAACCCCCTTCCCATTGATAACCCTGATAGATCTATTACTCACCTGACACCATACATAGTTGTTACACTATTATTGACTATATTCCTTACATTATACTCTACATCTCCATGACTACTGCGTAACAACCAATTTGAACTCCTTAATCCCTTCCCCTTTGTACCCACCTCCAACTACCTTCCCATCTGGCAACCATCAAAATCTTCTCTGTATCTATGAGTTTCTGTTTCATTTGTTTGTTTATTTTCTTCTTTAGATTCCACTTATGAGTGAAATTATATTACATTTGTCTTTCGCTGTCTGACTTACTACACATAGCACAATACCCTCTAGGTCCATCCATGTTGTACCAGATGGCAAGATTTTGTTCTTTTTCATGGGTGAGTAATATTACTGTATATATGTACCATCTCTTATTTATCCATTTATCCATTCAGGGACACCCAGGTTGCCTTCATATCTGGGCTTGCGTAAATAATGTTGCAGTGAACATATGGATGAGCACATCCCATCCAAGTAGCATTTTGGGCTTTTTGGATAAATACCCAGAAGTGGGATTACTAGGTTCTTCTTTGTCTCTTATTATAGCCTTTGTTTTAAAGTCTATTTTGTCTGGTATAAGTATTGCTACTCCAGCTTTTTTGTTTGTTTGTTTGT
>NW_017731497.1:34253-38274 GCF_001890085.2 Hipposideros armiger | reverse complement strand
AAATAAATAAATAAATAAAAGGGTATTGGATAGGATCCTGGGCCATCCCTAGTTCTTTGGGTTATTAGCTCCCAATTCTGGGCCTAGGTTGGGTGTATTTTATTGGCAAATCTTGACCTATTCCTGCCCTCGTGCAAGGGAAGCTGGGAAGGTGACTATAGCCTTCTGTGGCAGGGCATGCTGTGACTCACCAGGTGTGGAGCTCCCCCAGGCATGGTATTAGGGTTCAGATAGTGGCAGCCAAAGTGAGTGACAAATATTCACTACAGACCCTTGTGGATGGTGTCCCTTAAGCTGTAAATTTCATCTGATTCTCAAAAAGTGTCAGTTTTAAAAACAGAAGCACTGCTTTATGTGCTCTATAATAAACTTGTATTACAAGATAATAATCTAAGAAAACCATAACAAATTATTATTCTCCCAAACTATATGTTGACTTTTTTCACATAACTACTGTTAATACTGTTTCAATCTTTTTGGCTTCTCTGGTATTTGTTTCAGGTTTGTTTTTTGTTTGTTTGTTTGTTTGACTGTTTCCAGAAAAGCTAGATGATCCTTTCCTTTAAAAAAATTTGGTATCTTAAATTAATTTTTTTTGCTTTTCATTTAGAAATGCACTTCTGGTTTAAAAAAAATTGTGACTGAATATAAACATTTATCTCTGAAATGGCGGAAAGATATAGATTCACAATAACAAAGAGAATGGGAGTAGAGACAATAACAATAACATTTTGGAAACTAGAAGCAGGAGGAGGAGTAGATAATTGACTTAGGATTCAGAGTTCTGAGATGTGATAAGTCAACAGTGGGGAAAACATTTAGTCAGCATTCTGCTCACATTTATGGAGTTCCCACCATGTGCCAGATACTCTTTTTGGTCTTCTGGGTTTATTAATGAACAAAATAAAAGATTACTGTTCTTTTGGAGTTACCATTCTGGCAGGAATAGCCAATAAATCAACTAGACTTGCATCTGAAAATCTCCACTGGGCTCAGGAATTGGGGATACCAAATATCTCTGAAAGTGACAGTGAATATGGGGTTGAAACATGAGCATTGGTCAAAAGTCCATTTGGGAAGCAATTAGACATTCATTGTTCAATAGAACTTTCTGCATTGATGGAGATATTTTGTATCTGTGCTGTCCAACACAACAGTCACAAGCCAATTGTGGTTATTGTGTACTTGAAATGTGGCTAGTGCAATTGAGGAACTGAATTTTAAGCTAGTTTATATTTACATAGCTTTAGTGGCTAGTGGCTACTGTATTGGACAGTATAAAGTTCTTTGTGTCCTCCCCAACCTGGAACAGCTGAATGATGCCCTTCTCCCAATGCAACAGAAAATTTTGAAATTTTTTCTGTGAACTAAGAGAGTAGGGATACCATCATGAAAAGAGGGCGATCACCTGAATTTGAGAACTTGGTTTTCTTCTCCCACTTCTTCCCCAAGTGCTGGTAGCCAGTTTCTATTTCCAGCATGAGATTAGGAATTTAGTATTTGATCATTCTGAATAGTCCAAGAGAAAAGACCTAAATGTGTCAACATTAGGGGTTTTCCCAGTGAAACAACCCAGTCAGGTCATCTAGGGTAAGAACCAGGCTTGATGGCTCAACCCATATACACAGAGCTTCCATCAGCTTTTTTGGTGCTGTAATCTTAAATGTGAAGAGACAGTTAAAGCTCACCAGACATCTGAGGATGGCTTTTCACTAAAATAAAGACAGACATGTAAACAAACCAAAAAACAAATTTGAGGAAACAGAGACAATCCAGGAAAAGAAAAATGAAAAAAGAAAGTCAGATAAGAGATAATTCTGCATTCACAAGACAATAGAATGCTACAATAAATGAATGACCAGAATAAAAACTAAAAAGTTCTTGGGAAAAATGACACAAATCACAAGCTCAATATAAGATTTAGAAAAATAAGGATGTGGAAATCTTTTAGAAACTAGAATAAGAAAGCAAGAAAGTGTAAAGTAGGAGAAAAAGATATAAAAAAGTTAGATCAGACTAGGGGTCTAACATTTGAATACAATAGAAATTCCTGAAATTGATATTTATTTGAGTGAATGAAAATGAGGAAATTATCAAATAAATAATTCAAGAAGATTTCCTGGACCTGAAGGACATGAAGCTTTAGAATAAAAAAAAAAAAACCTTAAGTGACTTACAAAATAGATGAAGATAGATGTATACCAAGATACATCATGTGACATTTCTGAGCACTGAGGACAGAAATAAGGGCCTAAAAGCTTCCAGAGAGCAGGGGACAGTTATATATATAAAGAAAGAATCAGGAATCAAAATCACTTGGCATTTTGCATGTGCTCTGCAACCTAGAATTCTATACCCAGCCAAAGTATCAATGAAGTGGAAGCGTTAAATACCTGCATTTTTCAGACATGTAAGGCCTCAAACATTTTACCTTCCGTGCAGCTTTTTCTCATAAAACAACTGGAAGAACTGTTCTGTCAAAACCAGGAAGTAAAGAAATAACGATGAACATCTAGATTCTTAGAAAAAGGGAATTTAACACAAGAGAGAGGTGGAAGAAAATTCTCAGGATGATTGTGAAAGAAGAATCTGAGATGAATATGTGCAACAGACCAGGAGGGCAACCAGAAGCAGGTCAGACGGTTCAGGAAGAGAGAATTCCAGAAGATAAAGTAAGTAGTGTTTGAATGTATTGAAAAGAAAGCTAGGTCATTCAGAGGGTCTGAAGAGAAAGTAGTGAAATTTCATTAAAAAAAAAAAAGAAACCAGAAAACTAAACAAAATAATAATAATAATAATAATAATAATAATAATAATAATAATAATAATAATAATAAAAACCTTGATAAATATTAACTCTAGGGAAAATAAAAAGTTCAAGAAAAAAAAATAATTATACTTCATGGCTCATCAGTGGCATAGCAGTCACATAATCATCATAATATAAAGTGGAATAATGATCAAACCTTAATTATGATGAGAAACATGTTGGGGTCATAGAGGATGGGGAAGTAAGTAAGTGTGTGTGTGTGTGTGTGTGTGTGTGTGTGTGTGTGTGTGTGTGTGTTGGGGAGTTGAGGCAGAGCGAGAGTGAAACACCTGTTTTCAATAGAGGATGTCAATAGGTAATACATAAAACTAAAAGTTTAAAAGGGAAAAATTTATGCTTGATATTAGGAATATGGGGATAAATACCAAAATAAGTACTAAAAGTGATTTACTGGAGTGGAGGGAAGCTTGTGGGAGAACAATTGTTTTCTAAACTCTTGGCACATAAAATTTCAACTAAGTTAAAAACAACAACAACCTGGGTTTTGCCATGAATATAGGTTTGTTGCATGTCCAGAATTTAAATCCAATAGATCTGAATATTGTATGAGGACTTTGTAGAAAACTGAGATTGAATGAGTGTTCTTTGATGTTTTAAAATCTGTTATTTCACAAATAAACTTATTTGTCCTATATTTAAAAAAAAAATAAAAAGAAGAACAACAACAACCAAAAAACATTACAAATGAAATACCATTAGCTGGGATGGCAAATGTTCTCAACTTCTGAAAAGTTGTTTGGGGAAAGATTAAAAATACTTCCAGGAGTCAAATTCTCGTCTTCACTTTTCTAAGGTTGTAGGAGGAAACTTGTTTGTTGCTGCAAATATCTGAAATGATAAAAAGTAATAGGGCCTTGCATAATATAGTTTTTCCCCTCTAAAGTAACGTGTGTTTAGTTGGCACAAGCGTTTTTCCTGCTTTCTCCTGGTAACAGCACTCCTTTTCTTTGGGAAATGGATTCATTCCTGCTTAGTCAGTACTGGTGGCGGCCTCCTGGTTCTCTTTCCTGAGAGAGATGGGGACATGACTGAGGCCGAGCCTATCATCGTTTACTCTCCCTCCGGTCACACTACTGGTCCAGGAATGGGAACATGACTCACATTAGGCCCATCAGCATCTGTCCCTTTTCTAACTGGAACAGATGCAGAAGAGCAATATACTCATATATATATATATATATATATATATAT
>NW_017731497.1:15740-33963 GCF_001890085.2 Hipposideros armiger | reverse complement strand
GAGAGGGAGAGAGAGAGGTAGAGAGAGAGGTAGAGGTAGCAAGGGAAGGCCTCTGAGTCCCTGGATCCAGTGGATGTGTAATCTAGCTCTGTCTTTGCCCTTTTCATGGTTTGAATTCAGAAGCCAACAAACCTCTACCCTATTTTTTGATAAAACTATTTAGAGCTGGAGTTTTGTCACTTGCAACCAAAAGGTCCAGACTAATAGTAGACAGCATGTTTTATATCATTAGGCAAGAAAAAGGTTTTCAAATTAAAGAGAGCATATAGACATGTCCATTACTCTCTATTTATTTATTTATTTATTTATTTTAATTATTGGGATTATACCATCCAAAGCAAGTGACTCTCAGGTGGGATTGAAAAGGAATCTGATAATTTGACAGTTGACACACACAGCTGCTCTGTGTCAACTCCAGCGACAAGAATGTTTAGTTTTTGCTATTTGTGCCAAGATAAATTTGATTCAATTCAAAGTGCCAAATTATACATTTTACATTAAATCAAAGAGTTTACTTAAAGAGTTAAAAAACTGTGTTTAAGGGTTTTTCTTTTGGACACTATGTTAGGTTGGCACTTCGGAGAAATTCAGAGTAAGTGTAATGTATGGTTTGTGCTCCCATGTCGCTTAAAAGCAATGAAAGATGATGTAGATGTGTGAAATATTTAAGTATCACAGCATAAGATCTACAGGTACTCACCGGAAAGAAAGGAGCCATTCTCTTGATGCAACTTCTGGCCAGTGTAGTCTAGAACTTGCTGTAAGTCTCTCCCCTCCATAGACTAATCATTTTGTCCCCTCTGTCCTTCAACCCAAGCATGGGGCAGAGGGCCTTGGCTATGAATGAGAATAGAGCAGCAAGTCTGTTTTTTGGTGGTTAAGTTGTAAATAAACAATCTTGGTATAAACTGGGAGGCCAAGGCACTCCAGCGCTTTGTTAGGAAGGAAGTGAAAAGCTCAGCTGTTCTGTGGCAGAAGAAGTGCTGAGCCTGCAGGATCCTCAGCAGAAGGAAAGAAAGTGCTTTGCAATGGCTGGATGCCTCCAGGATTGCCCCACGCTCATCAGATGCTTTTCCCTGTTCCTACAGGCAGGCATCCCCCAGAGGAGGAGGGGCTGGCATGGTGCCAGCCTTAAATAATGAATAGCACCCTCATTTACATTCTTTTTTAGTGGCTCCTGTTTGCACACAGCATTGCAGGAACCTGGAGCCTGAGGAAATATGACTTGGAGCCTGCTTGGGCTCCCTCCCTCCAGCGCGCCTAGCTCAGGAAAAGGCAGAGCGCTTCCTGTCAGACCATCTGGCTGTCTTGAATGTGCTTATTAGTAACAGTGGAGGTGGGTCTGTTAGCCTGGGACAGCAGCTCAGAAACAGATGCTGAGTTTATGTGTAAAATATGGCTTCCAGCCAAAGCACTAATCATGATCGCCTCTGAAGTGGTTCCAATCGTCTGGATGAGGCGCTCCGGCTCTTATGTTGTTTGTACAAGCTGGTAGTTAGAGGTGTTGTGTACAAGATATTTGTAGTCATAATTTCTCCAAACAGGTTAAGGCAAACATTATGAGAATCAGCATATTAATGTGCTGTGTTTCAAATTAGAATTATAAATACACTTTCCTCATTGGAGGCTTAATCTGCTAGGAAGAAGCCAGATGTTTAATGATGAAACCATTATTTAGGAGGACCTATCAAAGTAAAACAAATTGTTGTTGTTTAAGTGGAGGGAAAAACCTGTTTCATGCAGGGGAACTCGGAAAAACTGCCTTGAGAGGATGCTTGTTTGTGTTGAATTTCCATGCACCGCAAGAGCAAGGATTTCTTCTAGAAACATCATTCAGCAAATGAGAGTTCTGTCCTCCTAGGACAAAACCACAGGCCAGGACAGTGCATTTCCTGGTACAGAAGTGGTAGCTGTTGTGCTGGAGTAGTAGTTTGGAAGAAATTTGGTCTCAGAGGCTTTTTGATGTTAACTTTTGATATTAACTTTCCTCTTTCTGTTGTTTCTGAGGTCAGAGTCAGGAAGCGATGTTTGGTGACAGTTGACATTTGTGTCCTCCACCTGTCTTAGCTTCTTCATGTATGTGGAACTGGCTGCCACATTCCTATTGTTTAGGTATAATCCCATTAGCCCCTTATTATCTTTAAGGGGGTACAACCCCACATCCTTTTTCATCTGCCTGTGGATATATCTTTCTTTCCTTTTCTATTCTTCATTTCCTTCCATCTTCCACTCCACTTTTTCATGTCCCCTTCTTTCCCTTCTTTCCCCATTTCTTGTTGAAAATACATATTAGAGAATATACCCAATGGTTCCTTGAGGCTGAAGAACACACAAAAAGTAGGAAGAAGCAAAGATGGGCATCGGAGGTGGTTTTTAAAAATTGAATTCCATCCCATATTGTGTGCTAAATATCCAAAATAGCCCCACCACTATTTTTAAGATTTCTAATTTATTCATTTTCCCAAAGCCTTCTCTGTTGCTGGTAGATTTTTGGACTGTCCAAGTCCTTTCAGAATACATGACACTGTCTCCTAGCAAATTAAATGAGTCCATTTTTACACGCACGCATTTTTAGTCATTACAGCAAGGAGAGGAATAGCAGCTTGAGGTGATTAGAAACCACTGGGATTTGGAGGCTTCCCTTCTGCTGGATTCTAGAATCTTGGAGCTGTCAAGTCCTGAAAGGATCCAGAGAAGCCAACACCTCCCCTGAAGTTTTTCCTCAAAACCTGGAGGATGCACGTGGCCCCGAGAGCTCATTTTCCCCGTCACCTCTGCCAGTATAAGGGACCAGAAAGAAATCATCCCATAGAGATGAGAACGTTCTCTGTTATTGAGGATGTCTTCATTCCTGTTAATGCCCTCTTATTTTCCTTGAAATGAGTTGTGATTTCTCCTTCTAGTCTGTTTCATGTTCCTCTGTTTCAGCCATTCAAAGCTGTGTTATCCCTCCTTTGTTTATGTCTTCTTTTTTATTCCAGCAAGTCCTAGAAGGGATTTGAAGTAAGATCTAACTCACCTACCCATCCGATACTTGAATTCTCTCAACAACAGCTTCTTGCCTAGGGTTTTCCAGCATGTAATCGGTCACATCCAGTGATAGGACACTCGACACCTCCCAGGGCAGCCTATTCTGCCTCTGGATACTCTTATTGTTAGAATATTCTTCTGTGTGTTAGCTTTAAATCTGTTTCTTAGTAACTGCAACTCATATACATCAGGGTTGTTGTGACAATTAAATGGGGTAATGAATATAATGTACTTAGCATCGTGTCTGGCATGGTGAAAGAACACAATAAAAGGTAACTGCTTTTATTATTATTATTGGTTCTTGTTCTGCTCCTTAGAGTTGGATAACCCAAACCAATTCTTCCACATGGAAGCCCTTTGCATAATTGAAAACAACTATTGTCTCTTCTTGACCCCTAGTCCTCCTCCCAATATTTTAATCTAAATATTCCCATTAACTGAAATCACTCCTCACGTGGCAGGACTTGAGTTTCTTCACCTTTGCGGTCACTTGTTATAGCTTGTTTTTCTAGGCATAGCTCCTAAAATTGAAAGTAACGTTCATGTAGGGGGTGGGTAGAGTATAGTAGCTGTTACTGAAGCCTAAGTCACATTATCTTTTCTGGCAGCTGCATTACGTTGGTGATTCATATTGGATTTATTGTGATGAAGTCTCTTAACAGGATAAACCTATACATCTACATTTTTTTTAAAGCAGACACTCATGTTTATCATAGCTAAACACCGTTTCATGAAATACCTGCAGCTTATTATTCTAGCTCTCCAAGGCCTCTTTTGGCTCCATCCACATTGCACTTTGCTGTTGGACCCACAGAAATAGTTTTCTTTGCTTTATAAATGGTTTGAGGGATTTTGTTTGTTTTGGGGCATGGGGAAATCCTGGATTTCTGCAGGAGGATGCCTTAGTCAGCTTGGGATGTAATAATAAAAGTACCACAGACTAGGTGGCTTGCAAACAACAGAATTTTTTTCTCACAATTCTGGAGGAGGCTGGAAGTCCAAGATCAAAGTGCCAGCATTCTGGGGAGGCCCTCTTCCTGGTTGCAGATGTCCGATTTCTCATTGTATCCTCACGTGGCAGAGAGCAGAGAGAGGACGCAAGCTCTCTCATGATTCTTTATGAGGGCACTAGTTCCATCATGAGGGCTTGACCCTCATGAACGCATCTAATCCTAATTGCCTCCCAAAGGCCCTACCTCCTAATACCATCAGATGAGAGGGTATGGTTTCAACACATGAATTTTGGGACACAAACATTCAGTCCATAACAGATGAAGAGGCTGATGGAAGTAGAAAGGAGAATTAAGAGTCTGGGTGAGCACAGTTCTTCAAAGTGGCAGAGTTATTCCAAACTCAATTAGAGTGAAATGGGAACAAAGAGATAGGTAAACACAACAGATTGAGTGATCATGAGCATGAATTTGGAGATATAATGGAAACTTGAAAATAACCTAGCTATTCTGGTGGAATGCCATCACAAGCACTGAATTTAAATGACCAAGCATTAGAGCAGTGATGACAAAACTCAGTACTCCCTCTGGAGGTGCTTTTGATTAGGATCAGATGACAGCATAGGGAAAGAGCTTAGGTCAAGCTAGAAACCTGTAGGGAATCAATAAAAATCTTCCTAGGAGACATGCATCCTCCTTGAGTCCTTCTATAATAAATTTTGACTTTGGCCTTCATCGTTTTCTCTTTCGTGATTTTCTTTGAGGTGATTGCATTCAACCCATTAGCTCTTTTCACTT
The DNA here is from genome assembly GCF_001890085.2 of Hipposideros armiger. NCBI lineage: Eukaryota > Metazoa > Chordata > Mammalia > Chiroptera > Hipposideridae > Hipposideros > Hipposideros armiger. The sequence goes on along the minus strand of NW_017731497.1, from coordinate 29,185 downwards.
CTCGCAGCTGCTATACTCTGCCCGAATAACAAATCTCTAATCTATCATTATGTCATTGAAAACCTAGGTTTATGCTTTCCTTACTCTTCATGATTTTGTAGCCTTTGATCATTCTCCCTTTTATTCTCCATCTTTTGGGGCTAAAGAGCCCTAAGATTTTCAGCCTGCCCAACTTCCTGTCTCCTCCCTCACTGCAGTTGCTCCTCTCAAGACTTCCCCCAGCTCTCTGCCTTACCTGACAAGACTTCTTGTTGGGGTTGGCAGAAGTCTCCCTATTCTTCCCTGGCCTCCTAGTAGTCAGAGACTTCATTTCTCTGTCTGTAAAGTGGGGCATGAAGCCAATAATACCACAAGAGGAAGCGATGAGGTTTAAGTGAGTTGATGAATATAAATTGCCTAAAGTAGAGTGTGGCATGGAGGAGTCATTCAGAGATGTCATGGTTAAAACCATCATGTTCTCAATTACATCTCCTTTTGTAATCTGACGTACAAGCAATTAGTGTGAAATGTGCAAGCCTCCCTTAAAAACTCACACTGTAGATTTATACTGAGAAACAGAAGAATGTTTCTGTTAACAGGTTAACTCATTTTAGCTCATGGTAGCATGAGTTTGTGACTTTTGTGGAGAATGATGCGAGAGAAAGCCCTGGTGAAGCTGTTCACTTCATTCCGTTGCTCTCTAACTCATCACTTTGGCAGCTGCCAGCTGCCAGGAGCAGGACTTACAGATTCTATGGGCATTACCGGAGCACACCTCTGAAAAACACTGACCTCTGTGTCACCTGTGAACCTCTCTCCCCTTAACAAGCCTGATGATGATGAAAACGATAATTTCCATTTTTGAGCCATCCACTGTGTGCCAGGTACTGTACCAGGTCCTGGAGTCAAAAGGATGAACACGGCCATCACACTCTCAGATTAGCAACAGTTTACCCAGAACTCCTGGCCCAGTGCCTGGCACATGGTAGATATTTGAAGAAAAAAACAAGTGATACTCAGAGTTTATATAGCCTCCAAAGAGGTTTTTTTGATTCTTGGGAAAACAAAACAAAACACCTTTTAATGAGGCTCAAAAGATACCCACTCCATATGAAATTTAGCTCCTTGGAGAGTGATGTGATAGATTCTATTGCATTTGGGGCCTATGAGGTTCAAACAAGCTTAGTTGAGCCTGACTTTGGGTTCCTTCCTCATTAGTCCCTTTAAACTTCTTCTTGGTGCCCCACTCTATTCCATGGAGCATGCTTTATCTAGACCCAAACTGGCAACGTGTGGTATAGAAAATAGCTAAGGCGATCGGGGTTTCAGTTCACATGTATAATTTTTTCAGGTGGAAGTGTCAGTCAGAACTTAGCAATACAATGCTTTCCTCCCACAGTTTCTTTTTTCCTAATTACTGACTTCTAACAAATGGATCTTAATTGTTAAATAAGCTGTTTTTAAGTTGCTTTGAAAATAGGGATGTCACGGACAAACCAGTCTTGAGTTCTCTATTCTTTGTGGCTTTAATTTCAGTTTTAAATGATGGTGGTGAATACGTTAGGTTCATTGACTCTTTCTGCCTCTTAGGACCCATTTATTAGATTACCTATTTCACAACACCTGATGGCCTCTGCGTCCTAAGGAAGTTAATGCCCCCATTGAAAGTGAGCAACTTTATTCCTGAGCCTCCCACAGTAGAAGGATCATCCCCAACGTTTCTGAATTACTTAAGGATATGAACAATATCTTTATTTTCTATTTGATGACACTTCTAGGTAATGTGAGGAATTATAGAATAATACCTTAGCTTGGAGAGCATTTTACTCCAAAATAAAATCAAGTCAGATTCTCAGCTCTTGCCTGTTAAGTGCCTGTTAGACATTCGAAATGATCTGAACTTAGTGATTTGGAGAACCCCACGGCCAGCAGCTATAACTTTCATCCACTCAAAACCCATTGGGCCATGACTGATGAAGGACCTCATTTTGTTTGGGAGGATTAAATTGGAGCAATTGGGGATGAAAACTTAAGACCTAATGATAGCTATTTTGCTGGGCAACTTCAAGGTCCAAATTTGTGTTCACTTTAAAATAAACACTCTTACTTTTGTGCCTCTTTTTCTTAGGAAATTTAGGATGGAATAAAAATAAATTAATGTTGAGAAATGGTAGAAGTAAGACATATAGATATTCTTTTGGTCTTAGGAGGTTGCGTTGTACATTGGCCAACCTTAGGGTGCTGGAGTTGGGTCTTGGCTCTGTCTTCCATGGCAATGTGACCTTGGGCAAGTTGCTCAACATTTCTTGGCCTTGGTCTCCTCAGTTATACAATGAAGCTGGAAATAGTGTCTTTCTCAGAAGGCTGGTATGATGATTAAATGGGCTTCCCTACATAATGGGTTGAACATGTAGAAAGCACCCATGGGGGCTTGCTCTTAGGAACACTTTCTAGGTTAGGATGTGGATTACTGTGAAGCTTATGAAACTTAAATTTCAGGACCCTTCACTTGTGCATACCCTTTTAAAATACAGTAATACCTTGGTTTGTGAGCATAAATCATTCCAGAAACAAACTACTCGTTTTGCAAGACATTGCTCGTTTACCACGTTAAAATGTATTAGAAATGTTTGCTCGTCTTGTGGAATACTCGCTAACCAAGTTACTCGCAATCCAAGGTTTTACTGTAAACATTTTCTTTGGTACCTGATTTTGTATTATTGTTGTTTTCTTTAATAGAGGCTTTCAAATTGTATGATTCCATAAAACCTGGATTCTCCCTTGTCAAGCTCTCCTTCTAAGTTGGTTATTATTCCTCCTACTTGGATGCAGACTCCAGAATTCATCAATTTAAAAAAATCTTTTCCTGACTGCTAAAAATGAGACTATTTTTAAAGCATCTGCATAATATATGTTCTGATAGAGCTCTCTCAGGCAGGAATTATCAAGAGGGAGAAGAATTAATTTGTCTCCCACATATATTAAACAATGGATTTATTTCTGCCCAGGAAAGCAAGAGGGTAGACACTTCCTTGATGAGATTTAATAATTTGCAGACTGATACACTGATGAATATCACTTGGTGTTAGAACAATAAAGCCACTGAAATAAGATACATAATCTTTTTGTGAATGCCTCTGACCTGAACCCCAGTTACATGAACTTTGTATTGTATTTGGTTAAGTTGGTGAGTTTGCTTTTTTCAGTCCCAGTTGTCTGTTTATCGGATCTAGAAAATCTATGTCTTCTTTAAGGAAAAGAGAGATATGGGCTATTCTGAGACCAAGAGTGAAAGACACTCTGACAGAGGTGTCCAGTGGTAGTAGCTAGAACTATGAGAGACATATGGCATCCAGGCAGAGCACGACTATTTCTTAACCAAAGTATGTAGACTTCTTAGAAGGAGGAAGGAGTTCAGTTAATGAGGCATTAAGGGAGAGAAGCTTTTTATTGTAAGCACAGCTCATGCTGAAGGAGGAATTCTGATTTAAGGAGACTCACTCGCTCAGATTGAGAGATGTTGAGTAAGTGGAGGCTGAGAGATATACCATGAAAGACCGAGCAATTTGAAATGGAGATGAGAAAAAATTATGATGCTTCTTCTCAGATGAAAGAAACCAAAGCTGAGGCTGATTTGAAAAGGAAAGGAAAATAAAACAAAGATTTCAGTCGATTCAGAGACTAATTTTACTAAGTTGAAAAGCAGTGAGAGGTATAGTTCTGCTTCTGAATACCATCAGAAAGCATAGGAAGAGCTCAGTGAGACACAGGCGGGGCACAGAACCACCAGGGTGACCTGTTCCCGTGGGTGCAGGGGCCCCAGGTGGCTAAGGCTGCTTGCCCTGGGAGGGGCCTAACATAGGACTTGACTGGGGTTGAGAGGGAGTGGTTGTTGGACCAATTGAGGCAACGAGACCATGACTCTGTGTTAAAGGCAGGCATCTTCTAGATAACCGATTGCATTGATTGAGAATTCAGTAAGGGTTCTAATGCTTTATGATTTCTTCTTATGAGTAATTCATACTCATCCATTTATTAGTTACTTATTCATTACATTTATTAGGTACACTAAGTAACTAATAAGTAACTCACAGTATACATTTTATTGCTAACAGTAAATACTGTGACTCTTTTTTTTTTTTACTAGTGCATGCAGTTCACACATATCCTGTAGTGACCAGGTTTTCTGCTAAAGCTATACTTAGAATTCTTTGGTAATATTGAAATCTGAGAGATGATGAGGTAAGATTGTTGGTTGGGAGAAAAACCTGATAATTTTACTGATAGTGCAGATCATTTTACTGAGTAGGTGCTACTGCTCACACTAGTCATGTGCTTGGTTTTTGCTGGCCATGGTATAAAATCACTTAAGGTTTGCTCCTTTTCATTTCCATAGTTATTTACTGAGTGTATCCAGTGATGAGCTACAGCAGCTTGTACGGCAGCGTTTACAGCCCCTAAGAACTGATTATGTGCATCTCTTCCCAGCACCGCTTTTAGTGACATCATCTTGGTAGCTTGAAATTTGAAATTTGATGGACATATTTACACCATGGAAACTGCCCATCACTACAGAGCAGAGTTCCCCTCACCCCTGGAGAGCTGGTTGTTACATGTTTGCTGTTATACACACGTCTCATGTGCAGGGCACTGGGCTAGGCACTGTAGGGGAATTAAAATGTGAGTGAGATTCGTCCCAGTCTTTATGGATCTATAATTTGGTACAAGGGATGGATGATGATGGTGATAAGTGCTTACAAATCACTATACTCTGTTAGAGCTTTACGGGTATTAGCACATTTCATAGTTACAAAAAGGAGAAGGCTTAGGAAAATTAATTAGTTGCATCAATTTACTACGAAAAGCAGTATTTTATTCTGAATGCATGTTTGCAGTGCCAAAATCACCCCCCTTTTCCGGTCCCCATGTCCTCCTCAGTTCTATTCTAGCATTTTGTTAGCAAGCCTCTGTTTATACTCTCTCTCTTCTTTATGACTGCCAAGCCTTGGGTCATTTCCCTTTCGTTCTCTGTCTTCTCAGACTAAAGGGTCTTAAGAGCTTCAGCTCGCCAGGCTTCCTATGTCCTCCCTCGCTGCAGTTGCCCTTCTAGGACTTTCCCTAACTCTCTGCCTTCCTTGAAGGACTTCTTGTTGGGATTGGCAGGTGACACCACAGTCTCTCTCCTCGTTTTGAGATACAAACATGACATTCATTCCTTTATTTGTTCATAAAGCATCTTTAAGGATCCCTTCAAGAAGGAAGGACAGGAGATATTAATGATTATCACATCCTTGGAGCAAAGGTTTCAGAAAAAGCCTTTACAGACACTTAACATTCTTCTGGCATCTAACGCCTACATCAGCACAAAGAGCTCTGGGCAAATGACTCACCCAAGCTGTGTAGCTGAGAAAGATCGGTACAGCCAGCACGTGTCTAGGCTTGTACTTCGAACTGTGGCTGTCTAAGCCTCTAAGAGGAGTTTTTTGTGCATGTAAGTCTGTATTCTTCCTTGACTATTTGCTGTAGGTTCAGACAAAACCAGGATTGGCGTTTGGATTGCTGTGTCAAGCCTTCTTATTATTCTATTCGCTAGACCAAGACATTTATACGTAGGATATTTTATTCATCCGAGGTGGAAATACACTATAGCTTCTGCGCATGGATCAGGATTCTAGCTGAGAAAATTTATTTTAAAACCTCAACTTGATCCATCAACTTTTTTGGTCCGAAGGGAAATGTAGCTAACAAGCAGGTATCGGTTTGAACTGGAACAGAAGGGCCCAGCCTTTGCTCTGGAGCATTTAGAGATAGCGAATTCTTTTCTGTCCTTCAAGTTTCCTCCTTCAATTAATGTAAACACATTAATGGGATATGATTCCCCTAATAGACAACACTGACAGTAACAGGGGTGGGACTGAACCTAATGGTTTCTATAACATGTTTAATTTCTGATGTTGCTGTTAAATGTTGAGGAAAATTAGTCACATTTAGAACCATCTGTTTCCAAAAGTGGTTAAAGTGTAGATTGCCTTCTGACTAACCGTTTTATTGCTTATGATAATAATTGTGGCATGAAATTATTCTTTTTATTCCCTGTCTTTGTTTTCTGTGAATACTTGCGCATTTGGCTTCATGGATGTAAAAAGTAATCTTAATTTTTACTTTCCTCTTCAACCCCCATATAGCTGACCTTCAATTTAGATATTAGTTACAGGTTGGAAACCATAATTATGAAGAGTATGAAATCTTCAGTGGTAACAAGCACTGCATGATCAATAAATGATTGAAAATGAATTAGGAGGGCCCTAATATGTGATGCCTTAAGCATTTTATTTCCTGGGCTGTTGCTGTTGAGGGAAGGAGAAGGGGTGGAGAACAGTACAGAGTCCCTCAAATGTATGCATGCTTTTCTCAAGAAGGAAAAATCCATTTTTAAAGCTGGCAACCGAATAATTTGGCCAGTGTTTCCCTCAATTGCCATGCCTTCCAAATGGTCATTTCCACAGACTGTGCATGAAAATTAAATACAATTGTCATTAAACATAAGAAAGAAAAAAATTCTACAATTCTGGGTTGTGAGTGGTGCTTTATTTTTGAGGAGTCAATGGGATCTAGGCACAATTTCTTAATTTTGGATTACTCCCTGACATGTTCTTGTAGAAAAACCTGACTCAAATTCCTTTTCTGTCTTGAGTGGCTGTGGATTCAAATCTGCCCTGACAATGAGGCACCTGAAAACTCTGCTGTTCAGTATGCACACAGAGGAGGAAGTTACCTGCTTACCTGCTGCCTCTCTGCTTATTTCTACTTGATAACATCAGATACTTTCTTTAAAATCTGTTTTTTTTTTCTTGGACAAGAAAATTAATAGATGAGAAGGAGGGAGAGGGAGAGTTTTTGACACCAAAAACCAGTTATTTATTGCAACTATATTAAAGTTTTATTTTCCTACAAATTAAGGATTAAAGTAATCCAAATGTGAAATGAAGTTTTAAAAATCCAAACTCTGTTCCAGGGTGATCTTAACCTCCAGGTGTGTAAAGGCACACAACTTTAAAGGGAGGCTCACCTAGCTGTACAGTGAAAGTAAACCAGACCTCACTTCAGTGTCATGACTGCAACTGGCGTTGCTCCCCTGAGGTTGGATGTTACAGGAAGCTTTGGATGTTCAGTTAGTGGATTCATCCTCCTGAGGATAGAACAGTTCCTCCCTCACTGCCTGTGTCTGCTGGTAAGGGAGGGACTGGTTATCTTCTAAAACCATTTGTTTGATCTGTTGACTAGGGGTGGGGGATAGCTAAAACTTTGGCCTTTTAAAAATTAAGAACTTTAGCTATTTGGTAGACAACTTCCCCTTTCCAGTATCTAGGACGGCAAGCACCTTATTTGGGCTCCACAAAGTGAATTTTCAAATGGGTTGCTGACAACACGTTTAATAACCCTGCATGACAGTAATTTCTTAATGACATTTTGCTCCTATTAGGGCAGTGGAATTGATTGCTGGCAAATTTTTTAAATGGCAGCTTTTTATGGTACAGTTTACAGAACACACGTGTACTGAAACACCTTAATTAGGCCACTACGAAAATGAAATGACCCACACTTACAGGATGCGGAATCTGCAAGGGAAGTTCAGCACAGAGAATATTTGATTGCTGTAGTTGAGTTTAACAGTAGAGCCAAATCACCATGTGTGTGTGGACTCTGTAATAAAACAGGCAGGAGCTGCTTCAAAGAGAATAGATGCGATTAGCTTCACCCATATTCTGGGGGCATTCTCTGAATTACCTCCTGACCCTCTCTCTTTCCACCTTCCTCCTATTCATTGCCAAATCAGCCCTTGTATAACAAATAGTCACTTACTCATGCCTTATACATAGGGATTTTTGCTTGGAATGTTAACAATATTTTTTTCTAGCTTAAAATGAATATGGAATTGAGAAAAGAAGAGAGTGGGGAGTGAATGTCTCTCTCCCCTGGAATATCTGTTTTATACAAGGAGAATTTACAGTGTAGGAGAGAATGTGATAATATTATATATGTTTTGTTACTTTTCTCTGCCAGGTGAGCCCTTTGCTGCAGGTGACTAGAGGTGTATAGGTTATTTGACTAGAAACCGCTGATGATACAGACACGCGTGATTATGATGACTAATTATTGAAAAAGCGGTTAAAAGAATTTATTTTCCCACCATGAAATAGTTGGACAAGAAAGAGCTTTAAAATTATTTTCTGTGAGACTAAAACAGGGGTGTCTATCCTTTACTTTTTCATTCATTTATTCACTCCTTCTATAAATATTTATTCTGCCCCCACTAAGGGCCAGCGCTGTATGAGTTACTGGAGATAGAGTAATGAATCAATCCGACATGGAGCTTACAAACATGGAAAATGATTGAAATAATGAATTACAGTGGTGATGAAAGTTTGAGGGAGGGGTACAGTGTGCTGTGTGAACATTACTCAGCGTGACCTGTTACAGATAAGGATGGTCAGATTAAAGTCTGGAAGCTGCGTTTAGACTTGGTGAATAGTTATAAAAATAATACATAGATGAACAGGTACTATGAAATAGCATTTCTAGAAAGATATTTGTAGAGAAATGCAGCCACATGTCCAGAGACTACAGGGTGAGTGAATGTGGAAGTCTCTGCAGAATATTATAGTAACTAAGAGGGAAGATTATTGGCCAGCCGTTTGAAGTGGTAGCCATCTCCTGGGAAAATGGATTCTGGTTTGGTTTGTTGATTGAGCACTAGGAAATGGTGGTCTTCATGCTCTGAATAAAGTTTTCCAGGGTGTTACAAGGATTAAGTATTCTGGGTAGCAAACACCTTTAGCAGGATTTCCCCCTGAGTTTATTTTTGCAATTCATTTTCAAAATTTGAATATAGTTGACAGGCTTGTCCCTGTCCTCATTATATGTTGTCCTGTTGATTTTAGCATATGTAGTTCTCTCAGAAATTTCATCCTGACATCCACAAACTTGCCTTTTCTTGTCTTTGAGTCATCCAGAAATTAAGGATTCCTTGCCTGCCTTCATCTTGTCTGATAAAACTGCGAAACATGACAGGGACAAGTGCAGAGCTGGGTGCATACTCCAGAGGTTGCCCTTCAGGCTGACATGGCTCCGTTAGTAAGGACTTCAACTGGATTGGAAATCCCAGCACTATGCCATCATCAGTGCTGGATATTGTGGGGGCCGATTAACTAGGATGGGGAGCACAGGCCCGGGACACTAGGATTCACCGTGAACTGAGAAGCAGAAGTGAGTGCTGGGGCGTAAAAGCAGTTTATCCATTCCAGAACCTGCAGATGGGAGAAGCGGCATCCCCGGGGATGCCAGGACTTCTTTCCTGAGCTCCAGGCCTGTGCGTCCAGTGCTGTATTTCCTGGCCATCTCCGCTGGGTGTCCCAGAGGGACCTCAACCCAAACAAGTCACAAATTAAACCCACCCTTCCCCAACCCCCCAGAACTATCTCCTCTCCCTTTATTTTATATCACCGGTTTCCCTTCCACATTGCTTTCAGAATGAACTTGCTAACAAATCCAGTATTGTGCCTTCCTTGTTTAAAAATTGTTCATGGCTTCCTCTGTATATGCAGGGTGAAGTCTGAAGTCCTCTTTATGGATGAAAGGCTGTGAGATCTGATCTCGCCTAACCTGTCATCTTCATCTGCTCACTGCCTTGTTAATTTACGTCCACACTGAACATCTTTGTTTCCCTGAAACATGTTATGTTTCTCATTCTCTTACGTTTGCATTTTTTATTGCCTGTGGTCAGAACCCCATTGTCTCCCTGACAGCCCCCTATTTAACTTCCAAGCCTTAATTTCAGGGCCATGTTCTCTGTCAAGTCGCCTCCACAGACTCCCCTGGGTGGCTCATGGGTCCTCCCCACTGCTCGTTAAACCACGCATAACGCAGTTTTAGTGCTGCCCGTGGGTATCCTAGTGGTGTTTTCCTCCTGAAAGCAAGGTCCGTGCCAGTCCACCTTTAAACCTCCAACACCTCATGGAATATCTAACTCGTGGAAGGTGCTTGTGGAATGAAAGACAGCTGAGTAAGACTAGAACTAGGAAGCTATGGAAAGAAAGATGAGCAGGGACCATCGGTGGGGCCGGATCCTGAGATAAAGACAGAAGGACAGATTCCTGGTTGCAGATGTTCCTTCTGCACCTCTGCCGTGGCTCCACCTAACCCATCCTGTGGCAGAGGTAGCTGGTAGTCCAGCTATATCCATTCTTCTCTTCTTCCTTTCTTCTCTTCTTCCTTCAGTGGTAGAACTGCAGAGTTTGGCTGGGCACATGGTTTCCCAGCCAGAGACTGCATTTCTCACATTCCCTTATAAGATGTGATCATGTAGCAAAGCTCTGGCCAGTTTGATGTGAGAAGAAAAAACATGTGGCAGTTTCATGTTGTGCCATTGAAAAGAATGAAGCACGTTCTCCTTGATATGTTCTTGATGTCCTAGTGGCTCTTCTGTAGATGTGATGGAGGTTGTTAGAACATCCATCTGGACCTAGAGATGGTTACCCTGGGTTGAGGATGGTGGAGCTGTGTCTGTAGCCCTGGGCCACCAGGTCCTAGACTGTGGATCACAGAAGAGATATTTCTGTCTTGTCTAACCCATTGTAGTTTTGGGTCTCTGTAGAGATTGGACTTAAATAATAAATATCTTTTTAAAGAAGTGTTCATGAACTGCTCTTTGTTATTTAGCAGAAACATGCCTTGGCATATATCTTTATGTGTAGATTTTATCACACTTGTTTAAAAATTATGAAAAATTTCAAACATACACAATAATCTTTATTGTGATATGTGCTTGATATTTCTTCTTTTCTGTTCTTTTATTGTAATAAGATGTTATATTTATAGTTAATACTCATCTCTGATCCCAATTCTTTTTTCCTCAGAAACAACTTCTGTTCTGATTTTATACTTATCAATCTCATACAAATTTTTATACTTGTAACTATTTGTTTATGTGCCTCTAAACATATATAGCAGTTTTTGTGTGTTTGAAACATTTAGAAAAGCATATACTTTTTTTCTAGTCAATATTAGGCTTTTGTGATTTCTTTATGTTGATTTATATTTTGTCTATGTTGTCTCAATATTTTACCTACTATGTTACATTTCATTGAATGAATATAGTTCAATTTAGTGATCTTCTTAGTGATGAATCTTGAGGTTGTTTCTAATTTATAACTATTATGAACAATTGTTACAAGAGCACCTCATTGCTATCTTTTACAATCACATGCAAGAGAGAGAATGTGGCAGAACCAATATTTGAAGAGCTACTAACCTAGGGTTTCCAAAAATGAGAAAAGATATTAAACCAGCTAAAACTTAAGAGGTTTATGAACCCTGGAGCCAAGGTTGACTAGTCATCATTTGGAACATTTGCAGGTATCATGGCCATGGAAAAAGAGTTCTAGAAGGATTTACACTGACAATTAAATGCTCTGGCCTAAAAGTGATACATGGCACCTCCTCTCACAACTCTTGGCCAGAACTAGTCACATGACCTCACCCAAGCACAAGGGGCCAGACAGTATAATCCTAGTCTAGTATGTGCCCAGGAGAGAAGAGTTAAGATATTTGGCAATCAACAGTAGTCATTACCACAAATTCAAACCATATCTGTATTAGAACCACCAAATCCAAAAGCAAGAGATATTTTAATATCTATTTGACAAAATTTTTTCAGGATGGATAATAACAACAAATAGTGACATTTATAAAGTGCTCATTATAATCCTGGCTCTGGGCTCTATTTTCCTTCTTTAATTAAATGTTCTCAGTGACCCTAGGAGGAAGGTAGTAGTATTATTCCCATTTTACAAATGAGGAAACTGAGGAAGATGCTCAATTGGATAACTAAGTCATAGAGCTGGGGTCCTGGAGAGCCCGGGTGTAGACTCCAGAGCCTGTCTGGATCTCTTCTCCCTACACAGATGACCTAAGTGAGCCCTCAAAGCCTCTTCTTTGAGGTCTCCTTGTATAACGCAACCAGCGATGAAGGCCTCCCTCTGCCTCTCCTCATAGTTTAAAGCCACTAGACTACTCTCCAGAACAGAGTTTAGCAATATTATGCTCCCACAGTAAGCGTTCAAAGCATCTCAGCGTTCTAGTCTGGAGATAAAACAGCTGTTTCCTCCAAATGGCTTATACTGAAATGTAAATGAACAAGGACGTTAAAAAAAAAAAAAAGAAAATAGATTTAAGTTCTTGCCTTTTAAAATTTTTATCATATCCCATCCAAGCTGACTGTTTTTGTTTAATCTTGCCATTCCTTTTCTTCTTCCTTGTATGCTCTTTTTCTTAGGGATATGCAAACTTTATTAGTCAGCTCCTCTTTCAAGCTCTGTGTGCTTTTGTGTTTGAGAATTGGAAATCAGGTACTTTTACTGTTAGCCCCAGGGTGGATCTGAGCAGGAGGAAGCTTTATGAATAATCAAGGTTGACATCTCCGCCGTTGTTCCTTCATTATAAATATTGTTAAAGGAGCTGTGACCACCATGGGCTCCCACTGCACAGAGTGTGCGGGGGAGGCAGAGACAACCTTTGATTTCAGCTCTTTCCTGGTTATCACTTCACTGATGACCCTGGAGTTGACAGGTCTCTTAGATTTGGCTGCCTTTTTTTTTCAGAAAGTTTCTCTTCAATTAGCATAAGTGTTTGGTCTGCAGGAAGCTGGGTTCACCTCGCCAACTCTAAAGGCTAAGAACCATAGTTAATATTAGTGCTGTGCATTGCCTTAGCCTGAATCCCTAATGAATGCTGCACCGCTTTGTGACTTTAACCATTTTAGTTCCATTTGGATTAGTTACAGCATCGTGATCTTTTTCAGAGGGAAAACAAATGATAGTGCCCAAGGTCTTTGGTCCTTCTCCCCACCTCCTGAGTAAGCTCAGGCTCCACAAATATCTGAAAAGACACCAGTATTCTATCCGTATGTCTACTAAGGGGCCCCTGCCTATCTGTACTTGACTAATCCCTGGTAATATTATCAAACCATTCTTTAGATTATTCATGTTATCCTGACACTGTTTCTATTTTCAAAATGGAGGAGACATGCAAACTTGAGCTTATATCATGTGAGTCAACCTTTATAAATTTCCTCTGGCTTCCCCTGTACCCAGTTTCATTGCCTTCTAACCATCCCCAATAAATTCACCAAAGTGTGTTATAAGGGCCAGCCAAATGGCTCATTGGTTAACAGTTGGCTTGGGAGTGCAAGCTCTGAGCAGCAGGGTCCCGGTTCGGATCCCACATGAGGGCCAGTGATGCTGCACCCTCTCCAGCTAAGTTGGTGAACAACAGCTCAGCCTGGAGCTGGGCTGCCGTGAGTCGCCAGCGATGGCGTAGGCTGCAATGGAGCTGCAGTGGGGTGCCATAAGCTACCATGAGTGGCCGGCAGCCAGCGTGAGTGGCCGTCCAATAGCTGACAACCGACT
>NW_017731497.1:1880-15719 GCF_001890085.2 Hipposideros armiger | reverse complement strand
GGCAGCCAGCGTGAGTGGCCGTCCAATAGCTGACAACCGACTCCCTCACCTGGGAAGAGCGCAATGTTCACAATACCAACATGGGCTAGTGAAGCAATGTCCTCCACAACTAGACTGAAGAACAAAAGGACAGCAACTTGTCTGTACCCCTGCCCCCAATTCCCCAATGCTGTTCCCTTCCCCAATTCCCCAATAAAATCTTTTTTTTTAAAGTGTTATAAAACCTATTACATACTAAGAAATGTTATGGACTTCACCTCATTTAGTTATCCTAATAGCCCTGTGAGGAGGGTGATATTGCTATCCTGATTTCCGTGAAAGATACAGACCTAGGCTTAGGGAGTGACGGGACTTGCCCATGGTCACATGATGAATCATGGTTAGAATTAGGGATAAAATGCTGGGCCTCTAAGAATTCAAACCCTCTATTCTCTTGCCTAGTCCACGTTTATTAGCAATATTTGGCATTCATTCATTCTGTCAGCATTATTGAGCATTTGTTTATGTCAAGCACTGAGAGTACAAAGATAACTAAAGCAGAGTTCTCAGGAGGTCAAATCCTAGTGAGGGAGAAAGCCCTATTAACTGGTGGTGATGACACTAAGTTACTAAGATACTCAGCAATGCAGTGGTTGAAAGAGGGAACTTTGGGGGCACGGAGAAGAGCCAGTTAACTTGCTCTCAGAAGCTCAGGGAAACCTTTTTGGAGGAAGTGACATACGGAGATGAGTCTTGAGATAAAAGGTAGGTCTCTTATTAAAAAGGAGGTGAGAGCCTGCTTTTAGGTAGAGGGAAGGGAAAGGAGATTCCTTCCTTTTCTAGGCCCTTTTAAAACTTCAAATGCTTTTGAGTAAGCTTCCCAAGGATGTTGACATGTATATATGTGTATGTGTACTTAGGGTTCAAGAACCACATTCCCAAATGCAAAAAATGCATTTTTGCTTTGCCAGATGTGGGCATAGGGAAGATAGGAGGAGTAACAGGTTTGGGGAGGAAATTTATGAGTCTGTTTTGGGATGTGTTGACTTTGAGATGTTTGTAGGAAGTCCAAGTGAAGATATACTGGCATTTTGCTGAGGAATGGGGGTCTGGAGTTCAAGAGGGAAATCAGGGCCGAGGATATAAATTTAGGAATCATCATCATGTATTGTAGGAAGGCAGTGAAATCAGCATGCAAGCAGCACATAAGAAGGCCAAAGCTAGAGCCCTGAAAAATATCAATGTTTAGGGGACAAGCAGAGAGGTGCCTCAAAGGAGACTATAAAGGACTCACCAAATAGGTAGGAGGAAAATAAGGGGAGTGTGGTATCATGAAACCCTAGGGAACATTTCAAGAAGAGAGAGGACTCAATAGTGTGATGTTGCTGTCAAGCATGTGATATTCAGTGACACAGGCCTATTGGATTTGGCATCTAGGGAGCATTAGCAACCTTTTTGAGAGCAGTTTCAGTGGGATGTGGGTCAAACTCTCGACTGCAGGAGTGGAGGAGTGAACGGAGGAGTGGGAGTTGGAGATCACCTCTTAGGAGTTGGCCTTAATCCAAGGCAGGGATGGAAGGATTCGCCTAAACAAGAGAAGGAATTCTTTTCCCATTGACAGGGAAGAGTGCAGAATGGCTCACAACGAGGATGGGTGGTAGGACTCCAGGATGATTTTCTGAGTGCTGACTATGTGTCAGGGACTGTGCCTTTCACACACATAAATGAACTGTTGTAGTCCCCATTCTATAGGTGGGGAAAGAGGGACTCAGAAAAGGTGAGTATGTTTCCCCAGGCCACAGCCCGTGTGCAGAGCTGGGACTGGAACACGCACAGTCTAGCCGCAGGATCTGCTCTCTGACCACATGCTGTGCTGTAGGAAGGAGGCAAGGCTAGTGACTCAGACGAGAGTCAGGGAGCTTCAGAAAGGGAGCAAGAGGTCTGCCTCAGGTCCCCTTTGTTGCCCTGGTTTGCCCTCAACCTGGCTGGCGCTTTCATGAAAATTAATTCACTTTGCTCCTTGGAGGTCAAATAATGTGTGTGTTTTGAAGGTGTGAATATTTGACACCTCTTCACTCCCTGTATTCATCACCTCAGAGTTATTTTGTGTGGTTGTCAATGTTTCTCAAGATAGAATTTTCAAATAAATTTTAGGGGAATCTGTGCCTTTTCTGGAAGAACTTACATTTTCATTTGTTTTTCCTTTAAGGAAATCTTAATATAACTAAACTTTGGGTCACTGAGATGATCACCTTGTAATTAGCCCATATCCCAGAATTTCAGGCTCCATGTTACATTTGTATTTATAACTGTTTTGGCACCAAGAACCCAGCTATGTTTATTGATTTGGGCTAGTGAGAAAAGATCAGAGGCTTAAGACGTAAATAGTATAGCCATACCAAGTGGAGGGCAAATGAACTCAGCAAGTATTTAGTCCTGGGTACTGTGGAAGAGAACAAAAGATACAGGAAGAATCTAGGCTATCAATCATTCTTTCAGGGAGAGTACCTTCTATTTGAGAACACTAGACTAACTTAAATAAAACCAGTTGGAATGATTTTAGGGCTTAAGTGGTTGAGGTTTTGCTAAGGTTCTTCAGCAAAAATGTGAAGGAAAAAAAAAAAGAAAATTTTTTGTCTGCTTTAGACCCAGGCCTGGTGTGAACAGCCCTGTTCTGGCATGAATGGCTTGTTATCATCACACTACTTTGTCTTGTTTGGAGGGCTGGCGAGTCAAAGCACTACACCCGTTCCTTACCCTGTTTATCCCTGTCCCTCAGTATCCAGTGGGGTGGCAAATACTGCCAGCTTTGAATCCCTAGGAAAAAGATGGAAAACTGTCTTTAGCTGCAAAGTAGTTACTAAGTGCCCATTAAAGCTCTAGCTGGTCTGAATACCGAAAAACGAAGAAGAGTTCATATGCTTTCTTGTTATGTGTGCCTCGTGGACACCTTCCTTTCCCATGACTGTAACCAGTGCTGGAGAACACAAAGACACAAAACAAAAGTGAACAGATTTATTTAAATGGCTGGAGAGCGCAGAAAGATACTTTTCCCTACCAACAAAGGTTTTAGAAAGAAAGAATTTTCTTTAGAAAGAAAAATATGTGGCTTAGGCTTGAGGACAATTGAGACATCCTATTCCATTCAAAACCCCTACATATCACCAAGTTGAATATTGAAACCCCATGTGTTCATAGTCACAGAATATAGACTACAGAGTAGGGAATGTAGGGAATAGAATCACAATATTGGAATAACTATGTATGGTGTCACGTGAGTACTAGACTTATTGGGGGAATCACCTTGTAAGTTACATAAATGTCTAACCACTATGCTGTACAATTGAAACTAATATAATTTGAATGTCAACTGTATTTGAAAAAAATTAAAAGAAAAAAGGAAACCCATATGTTCAGCTGAGCATGTGGGAGTAGAGTGGAAGGTGATTGGGTCTGTAGGCCCAGCGATATTCCCATTGCAGAGAAGGTGGAAGAAGAATGCCATAGCTGGGACCCAGGTGATGGAGAAAGACGGCAAAGAGAGCATCAATTGGGACACTGAGGACAGCCATCCTGTCCTCTCCTGTCAGTGGACTGAGAAATGTCCCTGAGTCTGACCAGAGCAGCAACTTGTCCTCCCATGAAATTGGGCAGGGGAGGGTCTGGTGAGGACCAGGGGGCTGCTGAGGCCCCATCTCCTACGCATTTAATGAGACACCAACATGTACTTGTTGTTGTTAGAGGATCCAGGGCATGTTAGGGTCAGCACCAGTGTAGGAGTCTTCATAGTGCAGATTGCATTGCTCAGCTTTCAAGAACACAACTCAGTTCATTTTCCCAGAGGGCATTAGGCTGAGAAATCAATTCACATGCACAAATCCCATGGGAGACTGATGTTCAAGCTGGAGTGATGATGTATTAATTGGCAGTGGGAGCATGTGACTGGCATCAGCTTCCTGCTCCAGACACGCTCTCCTTTATGTTTGTACACTCAAGAGATTAAATTATAAGTTAGAAAATTGCTACATGAGTCCCAAGTTTAAGTAGAGGAATTGAATATTGTTGAGCAATACCTTGACGAATCACCCTTCTCCAATCTAAGGATATGTCTGTCATAGGAGTCAATATTGATTAGATTGAGAGCAACAGTCTCATGGACAATAATTTTACTGTACATTAGAAGATTTTGTCATTATATTTCTTTTTATTGAGATATAATTGACATAACATTATGTTAGTTTCAGGTGTACAACAATGATTTGATATTGTATGTATTGCAAAATGATTACCACGTAAGTCTAGTTAACATCCATCACCACACATATGTATTTATAAATATTTTTTTCTTGTGTTGAAAATTGTTAAGATCTACTTTCTTAGATTATGTGTGTTGTGGTTCATTTGTAGATCACCTGACAATAGTTCTGATTTGTATTGATGCTCTGCAGAGAATATTTTGGGGAGGCACCTTAGTCCTATGTTATAAGTCGTCTCTAACTGTGGGCAACATTCTGGATGATTTTCACAAACGGCATAATTTTACACTGACTTTTATTTCAGTTTCTTAGAGCAATATTTTCTCTCCTGGTGTCATAATTCTGCATGTACCCTGTATTAGTTATCTATTTGCTGTCTAAGGATTTAGTATATAAATGCCATGGGAATATATACAATTACTTCCAGGAAGAATATATGGAAGGAAAGCCCCAAGTTGTCTGAGGTTTTCTTTTTCTGTATAGCATTTCCTGTTTATGTGTAACTTGAAATAGTTGTATCAGACACACTGTGTTACCTTTGGATTTCAGGTGTTTGTAGAACACAAACGGTAATCTTTACCTCAGATCTTATAATGGACATCATAGTAATACATTGTTATCATATGGATTTTTCTATCAATCCATTAGGAAGCAGTCATCTCATTCCAATTACTTTTTTAAATCAATGAAATGTATAGGTATTGAGGTTTCGCTGTAGCAAAGCAGCATTTGGTTAAATATTGGGTTGTTGGAAAAGTCATGACACATGTTTGTGACAGATGACACTAGTTCATTTTTGGAAGTACTAGTCATTTGAATCTATGTTATGGCTATGTCATTTGACAGCTGACAGTTCTAGCTTCATTCTAAAAAAAAATTGAGTGATTTGGTTGAGTTTTGGAGGTTTTACAACAGGTTGAAGATAGAAGACCGAACTGTGCACTTTTGCCATATTTTACTGTTTTACTTCCATAAAGGGAAGAATGCGCATGAAGCTTGTGAAAAGTTGCGTAAAGTTTACGGTGACAATGCTCTACAAGAATGTCAGTGCCAACGATGATTCATAAAATTCTGTGCTGGTGATTTTGATTTCAACAACGCTCCTCGGTCAGGGAGGCCCACTGAGGTTGATGATGACAAAATAAAGGCTTTGATCAAGTCAAACCCACGTTACGTGACATAAGAGATTGCAGAAACATTGAACATCCATCATTCAAGCATTCACGACCACCTGAAGAAGCTGGGAAATGTAAGCAAGCTCGATATTTGGGTTCTGCATGAACTCAAAGAGGTTCATTTGATGGCACGTATAAACATCTGCAATATGCTCATTAAATGTGAGGAAAACTATCCTTTTTTGAAGCAACTGATAACTGGTGATGAGAAGTGGATTGTTTACAACAATGTAGTGTGCAAATGTTCTTGGTCCCGATGTGATGATTTGCCTCAAATGACATTGAAAGCAGACATTCATCAGAGGAAGGTTATGCCCTCAGTGTGGTAGGATTTTAAAGGTGTCGTGTTTTTCGAGCTCCTACCGAGGAACCAAACAATCACTTAGAATGTGTACTGTTGGCAATTGGACAGTTTGAACAAATCCATCATCCAGAAACGTCCAGAGTTTAATTGTAAAGGAGTTGTGTTCCATCACGACAAAGTGAGACCACACACAAGTTTGATCACCTGTCAAAAATTATTGGAGCTTGGATGGGATGTGTTGCCACAGCCAACATACTCGCCTAACCTTGTGCCATCAGACTTCCACTTGTTTCGCTCTCTTCAAAACTCCTTGCGTGGTATAACGTTTAATTCAGATGAGGCTGTAAATCAGCACCTTGTTCAGTTTTTCGCAAATAAAGACAGGTCCTTCTGTGAACGAGGAATTATGAAGCTCACTGAAAGATGGCAAAAGGTTATCAAACAAAATGGGCAATATATCTTTGATTGATCTTTGTTCTTTATGTAAATAAATGACCTTTGAAAAACATAGAAAAATACATCATGACTTTTCCAACAACCCAATACTTTGGTTTTATTCCCTTTAAGAATATTTGAAAAAGGAACAGTGGGGAAGGTCACTGGATTCTGGTGGCTAATGGCCAGTGACCACTGAGAAAATTGCTTAACAGGGTAGATAACATAATATTAGAAGAGAAAGAATAATTTTCATTCCTAGCACTATTTGTCTTCCATCTCTATATTCCCAACACTAAGCAGAACACCTAGAGCACAGTAGGTATTCAACAAATGTTTTGGGATGAGTGACTTTTAGGAAAAGGAAAACTACTCTAAATTTCAGTTATTTCTTTTACTGAGACCCTATTTATTAGACTGATTGAAAAGCAAAAATTCCAGTCATCATTCAGTTGTTAAATATTTAAGCTGCATATCATTTATTTGATTGATGTTTATACCTTTAGAATTGACTGACTGCTTTGGCTCAGGGTAGCTAGTTTTTGTCAGTCAGTGGTTGCATTTTCATGTATAACCAGTTGATTTATGTTGGTCACATCAGACACAAACATAAATAAGGACAGTCCAATAAATGCTACTTGGGCTTTTCCTGTCTTGGCCACTCTGGTGTTAATGACACTGAATACTCAGTGATTGAACAGGGTTTGTCAGGAGACTAACGAAGTTTCCTATCCTGAAAAGACCTTAAAACACATTGTAAAATAGAATTGCCGGTGAATCATGGTTCATCTAAGTGTGAATACAATTCTAGAACATGGCAGAGAGTGACTCTCCATTGAGAGAAGCTGAGCAAGGTTGGACTAAAGTAGGTCACCAATAATATATTTTTTAGGTTTCTAGATGCGGAGGACAAACTTTAAGATGGTCGCTTTGATCTCTTCTTCCTGGCGTTTATGCTTCTGTATAATCCCCTCCCTTGTCTGTAGGTAAGATCTGTGACATATTTCTGAGCAACAGAATATGGCTAAGGTGATGGGGTATCATGCCTGTGATGACATTACATTATATAAGGCTCAATCTTGATAGCATCATTGCTCTAGAGCCTTCCTCTCCCTGTTCACCTGGAAGAAACAAGATGCCATGAGTCCTACAAGGGCAAGAACATGAGTTTCCCAACCATCTCAGTGAGCCTAGAAACAGATCCTTTCCCAGCTAAGTTTCTAGATGAGAACCCAGGCCTGATTACAGCCTGCAGGGGCCACAGCTAAGCTGTGCCTAGACTCCTGAACCACAGAAACTGTGAGATGATAAACATGTGTGGTTTAGCTGTTACATTTGAGGTGGTAATTTGTTATACTACATAGAGAACATATATACTAGTCATTGTTCTTCCATAAAGTTTTGACTGTAGTGTCGGTGTTCAGAATATATACCCAGGAGTCACTGGAAGATGCCATAATATGCTAACTCTCCTGAGTTAGCTGCATAAGTACTGAATACTGATGTGTACAAAGCAGGAAGAAAAGGAATAAAGAATGGTTATAGAGTCTGTATTCCTATTGTCAAGTCTAATAATTTGTATGTTTGAATTATTTACTAGGATATTTGTGTTTAAAGACAATAGAAACATGATTGAATTCTCACACATGTGGTTAAATCTTGGATTGGAATTCATGGTCAGTGTGGTAGATATTATTTGGTCACCATTGTTCCCCCTTCCTTGCCCTTTCCTGGTTTCTCTGTGGGTGAAATATATTTCCCTCCCTCACTGATGTTGGGCTTAGCCGTATGTCTTGCTTTGGCCAATGGGGTATCGTAAAAAGTGATAGAGTACCAGCTCTGAACTGAGGCCTAAAAGGTTTGGTAAATGTCTGCCAGCAATTTTGTGATCCTACCCATACCTTGAGAAAAACACACACAAGGTAGCCACTGCTTTTTAGCTTCGATTCCCGAATGAGAAACACCCAGAACACACGTGAATTTGATCTACTGCTTGAAGCCAAACGGTCCCAAAGATCTGTTAATGAGAAGTAAATATTTGTTGTTATAAATGTGTGATATTTGGGGATTGTTTGCTATACAGGGTCGTTGCAACAATCGCTGAATAATCTAAAGTCCAAAAGCTCGTTCATATTAGATTTTAAATGGAGCTGGCACTGTTTTGACTCCTTACCACAGAAGTATACAGCGGTAAACTTGTTAACGGTTTTTGCTTCCTGTAGCAGTCCACTGTTTTTGACAAGACCTTTTAGAGTAGTGCTTCCTTCTCATGTTCTATCCAGCACTGGTGTTATTTTAGATGCTTACTGGTGTTCTGTGAAACAGCAGTTCTATATCCATGCAAGTTAAAAGAAGACTGATAATGTTTATTAGCTCGAAGAAATTCCACATTGAAAAAAGGACTCCTACTACATATACTCTAACCCAATACCTTCCGATCTTATTTGACTGTGGAACCTCTGCCCCACCCGTACCCCAAACAACCCACACCTTGTTCTTCTGGAGCCAGTGGGTACTGCTATTCAAGGCAGCCTGTGCTCACCTACTTGGCCTTGCCTTCTTACAAACACGCAGTGTGCAGTATAAATTTGGAATGGTGTCCTCAAAACTCTAGGCTATTAGGCTGATACTACAAAAATCACTGATTAGTGTATTCTCCATGAGCTATCACAGCCCCTGCATAAGGAAGATGCCCAGATTGAGGCAGATGATAAAGAAAGGCCTTGCCATTGCAAAGGCCTGGGTCTTCAGCCAGGTTTAAGAGGAGTCTTCTGGGAAGTCAGGCAAGAAGTCAAGATCATGGGACTCACTTGTTCAACAAGTCCCACTTGTTGTTCAAGGTGTAACTGGGTGATTTGCCTCCTGTGAATTGTTGATTTCAGTCTAATACAGAATGACTTGGTATTTGGTCCACATTGGTCTGAAAATGCTGAGTTGGAGGTCTGACTTGTTTGTAAGTCCAGAGGATCACTGGGTCAAGTCCATATAAAGTGAGCGCTCAGGCACGTGGGGTTAATAGCATGTCCTGCTATCAGTGAATTTGCTGGGGGATGAATGATCCTGTTGATTTATGGCTTGAGGTGGGGATCTCAACTGTTTATAAGTGCATTAAAAATGATGTATTTTTTCCTATGTTTTTTGTTGCAAAAATGTGTCATGACTTTTCCGACAACCCAATATATTACCACATGAAAAAAACTTTTAAAACATTCCCCAAATACATTAAATCCACAATTTGGCAATAGGAAGTGATTATTTGCACTCCCCTAGGCTACGTCTTCAAACTACAGTTGACAATTCTTGACAATGTAATATCTGCCTGTTTAAGATACTCAGGTATTAAAGAGGAATTAAAATGGAGACCACATTTTGCATATGCCCCTAGACTGAACACTCAGTGATAAAACAAAAATGGAAAACATTAAAAAAAAATGATTTCCCCAAAATACTGGCCCTGACCTTAAAACTTAAGCTTTCTTCATGTTAGTGGGACCTTGCAACTTTCTAGCTCACCAGCTACAAAGAAGTAAGCTTATGCGATGAAAAGGAATATAAACTTCTAGTAATAAGTCGCAACAGAAAATAATGTACTTATTCATGCTTTACAAACTGAGCTGTAACTACTGAGACCAGAAGAACTTCAAACTACCTTCTGTTTGTTTCTCGCTGAGTAAAATATTCATATCAAGTAAAGCTCTCTGAATTCTCTTTTGATGGTTTCCTTTAATGGGAATTCTCGTTATTTCATTTCAAGCATTTGGGAGTTGGGTCTATGCTTTCAGATGGGAATGGCAAGGCAGTTCTAGGGAAGGTAGCAGTGACTGCAGGAGCCACAGAGATAACAGCCTTAAAAATGCTTTTGATGGAAGAATGCGATTAGCATATTAATTAGGGCCTTCATATCCAGTAATGATCTCATTTGCTTATATAAACAGATGACAACAACATTGGAAGAAATATCTTAACCCTCACCCCCTTTTTTTTTTTACTATGAGTGAATTTTGGTGAAATACAAGAATGGCTATTCCAGAGCTCTGGAAGCTAAAGCCAAATGTTCTGTATCCAGCTGCTGTGCCTGTTTTCATGTGCCGGTCCCCCCTTGTTTGCTTGCTTTTTCTCATCTATGAAACAGGGAACTGTGATGAGGGGACTGGTTATAATGTTTCTTGATAAACCTTCGTAAAGCAATGTGCTGTTGCGCGTAATGGGCCCCATTCATTATTAGCCCAGTTGATTTTCATTTACACTTGGCTCTAACAATTAGCTTGAGCAGGTGTGAAGGTGATGGAGGGGCTGGGACACTCAGAGGTCAGCCTTGGCTGGATGTGATAAATTAACCATTATTATCAGCAGTGAAAGTGGTTCTTTACGCTTGTCAGCAGCAAACAAAGGGACAACATATCTCACATAAACTCTGTGTTCAGAGCTGGGTTTGCTGAAGGATCAGAGTTTCCTTCCAAGCCCTGCAGACAGATGGGAGGGAGTAAAGTACCCACGTTAGTGGAGGCGAGGGCGCCTTGAAGGGATCACCTGGTTGATGGCATAGCTTGAGGATGACCCCACCTGGTTGTTTTGCAATCTCACCCATTTCGATAGGAAGCCATCAATAGCCTGTGTTGGTGATGGGGGATCTACCTGCACTTAAGGATTATTAGGGGGTAAAGGGTATGTACTTCAACAAAACAGACACAGTTTTTACACAAGGTATAGATAGCTGCATATTTCCATATACCAATCACAGTTTTTACATAAGGTGTAGATAGCTGCATATTTCCATATACCAATCAATAGAACAATGCCTTATCATTGAAGACATTTATATTCAATGGAAAGAAAAAGTTAATCAGCCTTCTTCAGTTCTCCATCTGTACTAGTGCTACAAAACTTCAACAGATGTAAAACTCAGAAAGAAGGTGTGGTAGTGTCCAGAGAAGTCAACACCAGACCCTACTTACTCTAGACCTAGTGGATCTAAGTATCGTGCTTCTGAAACAGGAAGTGTTTTCCCACTTAGTTATACCTCATGTGGAAACTCACTGAGCATGCCTGGAGGTGAAATAATCAAATAAGGGAAGAGATGAGAGTTGGCAATCGCTATCCATATACTGAAATCCCATAGGTATTGTTCGGTTTGACAATTTGGAGATGGGGTCTATAAGAAAGTAAGTAAGGTTAAATGAGGTCATGAGGGTGGGGCCCTAACCCAATAGGATAAGTGTCCTCATGAAATGAGTCACCAGAGAGCCTACTCTCTCTCCATGCATGTGCATGGAAACATCTTGTGAGCACACAGTGAGATGATAGTTGTCTAAAAGCCACGAAGAGAGCCTTTAGCAGAAACTGAATTTTCTGGTCCCTTGATCATGGAACTCTAGCCTCCAGAGCTGTGAGAAAACAGTTTTACAAACATCTCTTATTTAAGCCAGTTTGTGGTATTTTGTTATGGCAGCCTGAGCAGACTAAGACAGAGACTAAAAATCTGATTGGAATATTGAAGCACATGGATTTTATTGATCATGAACTTTGTTTTAGAATGATTAGACTGAGCCTTCAGTGAGGAACTGTGATGTCACTATGTATAAATCTTTGCTCTTGGGCTAAGATCACATAGAGTTTTCCACTCTCTGCTCGGGGTGACTGCTAGCTCCCAGCGTCCTCTAAGCTAAGCAAGGCATGGCTGGGGGATGGTGGAGGGGGTCTCAGTGTCATGTGTTCTCCATATTTTGTGAGTGGTACATCCACCATCAACTGTACCTACTAATTTGTAGTCCAAATACCCTTTGATTTACCCTTCTCAGAGAAAAAAATACCCAAAACCAAAACCAAAAAACCTTTAATCCACTATTGGGGTGGGGGCTTGTTCCATGGCCGGGATCTTAGAGTCTAACTATTTCTTAAATAGCCTTCAAACAAGTATTCCTTATTTAATTACCCCCTTTATTCCACCCTCCAGACATTTCCACTTCATGAGCCTTTTGAAATTTCTGTGATTCCTGAGAGTGACATACATACTCTTGAGGTATCAGAGCTTATATAGCTGGGGATAGCAATGGTGGAGATGGGGGTAAGTTGGGTGTTGGCAGGAGAGACTTGGGATCCAGTTCAGAGCACACACACAGAGGATATGGGGCTACATAAAGGATCATGCAAAAAATTAGAAACAGCTGAGAAAAGAACCTTAGAATAGTGAAAAGCAGCTAGTTTGAAATGTTACCCTGGCTCCCCTCTTAAGAGCCATGTGCAAATGGCTGACCCATTAAAAACCAACTCATTCCATAAAAAGTAATGATAAAGTAACTAGAACAATGTCTGTAGAGAAAGCCCAAGAAAAAAGCAAAATGTATTAGCAGATGATCAACATTCACCAAAAAGATGTTGTCATGAAATCGATGAAAACTATGATGAACATTTTGACATAATTTAAAAAAAACAAAACTCAGTGAAGCAATACTACTTCTATTAACAAGTACCACCAGGTAGAAATGCAATATTTCAAAGAGGAAATAGTGAGAATAGGAGGATAAGAAATATAAACTAGTAGTAGGACTCAGGAAAGAAGTAGAGGGAAAAAGTAAATGCAGAAATCAAGACAAAATTAGGAGAAGTAACAAACAATGTGGAAAATACTGCTAGGGACATAAAAGGTAAAAATAGGAAAAGTGCACACAATGAAATAGAAATAAAAGAATTTTTTTTAAATTACAAGAAAATGACAGACATGGAAGATACACAAGGGAGATTCAACAAGCATGTAAGTAGAGTACTCAAAGAAGAAAACCAAAAAACCGTGCAGAGCAAATATTTTAAAATATAATTTGAGGAAGAAAAAGACTGGAATGTATACATTGAAAAGTCATTCTGTGTGCCAAGGAAAATTAACCCAGTATGATAAACACCAAGACAGATCCTACAAAAGATATTGGATTTGAAAGATAACCATTGGGAAGACTGGGGGAAAAATATTTCACTTAGATGAAAAAAAAAATTGTCTGGGATCATACTTTTCCACAGCATATTTTAACACCAGCAGGTTATAGAGCCCTGCTTAGAATTTCCTTAAGGAAAGAATGAGCCAGCCACACTGTTCTTATAAAGGCTGTATATGCAGGAACCCATGAAATATTAGGTGCCTGGGCACAAAATTTAAGAGACTACCCCAAATCTCCATAATCAAGAATAATATTTAATGCAATATTAAAATAAATAAAAATTAATGGAAAAATTTAGATGAATAAAATATCAAGCTTTTAAATAAAGGCAGGAACACTATTACTGATTTCTTTTCTTTTGCCCCGGCTGCAGTGTGGTTTGGCATAACAGTGTCATGAGCCCTTCCTGAAGAAACTACTAGAAGACAAATTTTAGCTAACCACAATATAACTAGGTTGATACTAGCAAAAGGATTAGAGAAAAACACTGAATATATTTAACAGTATAATTAAGACTTAGACAAACGAGGGGTTTAGAATAACAGAAAAAAAAATATTATATGCCTTCTTATAATTAAATAAAATCTCTGTTAAGCAGCAATTGAGTCAAAGAAGAAGTGTAAACTCAAATGTTGGGATAGCTAGGAAATAATGATTCTATAAATACTATACATATCAGAAACTATGAGATATAACTAAAACAATTTTCAGAGGATCATTTATATATACATAGGTACATACATATGCATATATATATATAT
>NW_017731497.1:0-956 GCF_001890085.2 Hipposideros armiger | reverse complement strand
TGGATGTTTCTTAAACATAAAATATGTTTATCTGAGTTCCAAAACAAACATTATTTTTAATGGAAATACCCTGGACTTATTCCCCCTAAAGTCAGGAATAAGACAAAGATAGGGAGTAGCAAACATTGTGCTGGAGGCTAGAGCTGTGCCTCAACACCTTAAAATAAGAGAAATAAATTAAAATGATAAAGGAGCAAACATTGTCTCTACTGGCAGATAACATTGTCATGCACCTAAAAAACATATGAGAAAAAACCCCAAACGCATGTAGAGAACTTAGTAAAATAGTAGGGTGTGAAATTAACAAACAGAAATTAATAGTTTTTATGTACATAAAGAACAATCAAAAAGAAGATAAAATGAAGGGGAAAAAACCCCTGCAATACCAATCCCAAAGATAAAACACTTAGGAATAAATTTAGCAATAAATATAAAAGTTGTACACGAAGAAAACTTTAAAACATTCCTGAAGGACTTAAAATAATTGGAAAAAGTGGAGAAAAGCATATCCTGTTCTTGACTAGGAAGAATCATCATCAGAGATATTAGCCTTCTCTAAGTTAATTTATAAACTTAACACAATGCCTCAAAAATACCCAAGAGATTTTCTTTTTCTTCAGAACCAGGCAAAGTTATTGCTACATATAGGATTATTTTTTACTAAAAAGGAGCTAGAAAACCTTGAGAAAGAGCAAAAGTTAGGGGGGACTAGATATTCCAGGTATTAAGATATGCTGTAAAGCCTTAGCTATTAAATTAGTGTGTTATTAGTGCATGTAGTCAGAACAATGAAATAGAATAGAAAGTCGAGAGATATAGCTCAAAACATATACAATTTTAATATATGAGAAGGTGACAATGCGAATCAGTGGGGGAAAATGAACTATTTAAAAATTATGATGAGACAATGGGGTAGCCTCTGGAAAACATAAAGTTGGATCCATATTTTGCAGTTT
>NW_017732819.1:249759-250775 GCF_001890085.2 Hipposideros armiger | reverse complement strand
GATAAGGTCATTCCACAATAATTTCAGGGTAAATTTTGTTTTGTTTGAATTTGACAATATTGAAGAGTGGATGAAGTAATTGTTGAATTGCAAATATTCTTCACCAAAAGAAATAAAGTTTCTTAAAGTAACCTTCTAAAGTTAAAACTGTGATTTAAAATAGCAATTAATATTAATACTTCATGATTCATTATTGAAACATACCTGTTCATCCAGTGATTTGGGCAAGAAGGTGAGTGCTGAAGATCAACGATAATATTGCTTACCTGTGTCTCAAGTGTATCCTTTATCCCCCTGGTGCATAGTAGGTGCTGATAGAATTCTTAGAATGACTCGAGCATCTAGATTAGGGAGAGAAGAGACTATTGTAAGCTGTACATAAGTTTTGTTGAGTTAAATTTTTTACACTTAAATTGACCTCTAGGATTGATTTACCTTAGGGGGCCACTGGTAAGTACTTACCAACATGATGTGGTGGGCAGAAATACCTTGAAATTTAGGATTTTTATCTTTTTTTCTGCTATTTTATACACATGACCTTGAGTCAATCAACTTAGCTTGGGAGAATTCCCTCAACTTCAAAATGAGGATTAATGGCAGTACTAAATTATAATATATTATTGACCCTAGAACAAAGTCTGGGATGTAAATAATTCTCAATAACTATCATTTTAAGAGAGCACTATGGATGATCTGAACAAGTACATATCTTTATAACTCAATCTATGAAATACCTTAAGATAAAGTTCTATTATATCAGGAAGTGTAGGCTTCCCAATGGGCTTTTTGAATTATGAATTGGGGGAACATCATGAGTAATTCTAACTGAAATAGATTCATGTCTGTCTATACATTAGGGATCAAGAATTGTTTGTTAAAACAGCTCAGCAAAACCTTGGGCTCCTACAAGTAAAAAGGATCTATATTTTAGTATTGCTTAATACAAGAAATTTATTATTTCAACATTGTGTGGAACATTTATTGACAAATTCCTCAGGCTATACATGATTTTACAA
>NW_017732819.1:244989-245984 GCF_001890085.2 Hipposideros armiger | reverse complement strand
CATGTGTGATCCGAACAGGGACCTTGATGCTCAGAGCTGGCATCCCAAACCAACTCCTAACTAACGCGCCACTCGGCCGGCTCAGCACCATTTTTTTTTTGTTAAACCTTCCCCCAAAGGGGCAAATCTGAGACTGCATTGGTCTGATAAAATCCGCATGTGCATACCACCTTGGTGATGCCCTGGGTCCCCGCCCCACCCAGCTAGTACTGCATCGCCTGGGGCACTCTCGGCTCCTGGATGCTGACCCACCCACAAGCTGTGGAAGCCTTTTATGGCAGGAGATGGCCCACGACAGCCCAGTACTTTTGGGGGTGAGTAGCGAAACACAACTTGCACTGCAGCCTGTCTTGGATGGCTCTCAGTGACCTGTGGCCCTGAGGTGAGCAGTGGAGGGCCACAGTGTTCTCAGGGCTATCATGGATAAATCAGCAAGCAACAAGTGTTGGCGAGGATGTGGAGAAAAGGGAACCCTTGTGTACTGTTGGTGGAGCTGCAAATTGTATCCATTGTGGAAAACAGTATGGAGGTTCCTCCAAAAATTAAAAATATAACTACCTTATGACTCAGCACTTCCACCCCTGAGTATTTATCCAAAGAAATATAGAACACTAAGTCAAAAACATATATGCACCCCTATGTTTACTGCAGCACTATTAACAATAGCCAAGATATGGGAACAATGAAAATGCCCATCAATAGATGATTAAATATATTACGGTACGTTTATACAATGGAGTATTGCTCTGCCATAAAAAATGTGAAATCTTACTTTTTTCAACAACATGAATGGACCTAGAGGATATTATGCTAAGTGAAATAAGTCAGACTGAGAAAGACAGAACTACAGAAAAACTAACGACTTTCACAGAGGCAAAAGAGAAGTAGTAGTTCACAAGCCTGAATTAGCACCCAAGGCTTTTGACTGTTAATCCAGCACTGTTCTTACTATACTGCTCTGACTCTATAACAGGAAATGATTCTTATGAAATAAC
>NW_017732819.1:221294-240104 GCF_001890085.2 Hipposideros armiger | reverse complement strand
CACCCAGGAAGAGCGCAATGATAATACCAACATGGGCCAGTGAAGTGACGTCCGCCACAACTAGACTGAAGAACAAAAGGACAGCTACTTGTCTGTTCCCTTTCCCCCAATTCCCCAGCACTGTTCCCCTCCCCTAACTCCCCAATAAACTCTTTAAAAAAATAAAAAAATCTTTGTATTAGCATACATAGACAACTATAACTCTAGCCATTGGCAATGACATCTAGAATGAAAGTAGCCATGACATCTAACTTGCTTACTCTTTGCACCATTGCTTAGCAAACACAGGGTGTCTTATAAACATACTAATTTTGACAGCATAAATTAATGGATAAGTGAATGACCAAATGAATGAATGGCATGCAGACGTTATGGCACATGGAGGCAATGCACACACTGGGTGATTAATATGTATCATTAGGTTGTTAATAGTTGCTTGAAATACCCATCTCAAACTTCATTATCTGGGAAACTCCTACTCATTTTTGAAGGACTAATGAAAAAATAACTTCCAACTGAAAAGCTTTTCTAACCCCAGGTAGAAAGGAATTGCTTGTTGGGAACTGTGTCGTATTTCTGTAAGAGCGCCTACCCCACTGCATGACAATTGGCATTGGCAGTTGGTCTGGTTAGAGCCTCGACTCCCTGGGGGAAGGGTTGTGCATTTCTGAACACACAGATGCTGGGTCTATCCCTGACACATACAGAAAGTCTTAATAAAAAAGTATAGAGTCAGTTGAATAAAAGACTACTTTAAATTTTATTTGGATTCCTTCCTGAATAAAGACATTAATAATTTGCGCTTTAGGAAAAAAAAAAAAGACAGAAAAATAAAACCCATCAATCAAGTAATAAACTCAGCAGAGTTGCCAAGGAAAATAGTTAAACAGGCAGTTTTAGCACAGCTGAGAAGCAGGCATGACCATTTATTTTTCTTCTGCATTTGAAACATTTGAGGCTGCCATTCCCAGTAAAATTACCATAAACATTTTCATTTATATAACATGAAAAGCCAGTTTGTGTTTTCTTTCTGTAATTCTTAATTTATAGTAAGGCTACCCAAGAAAACCCATCCAGTGGACCACCCCGTCTTTGCTTCCTAAGATCGGAGATGCCCAATTGCCTCTGAGTAGGCCGCCCTGGTACCTGGGCACTAAATTATGAGAAAGTTCCTCCTCTTCTCCCACAGAACATAAATTCTATGAGGGCAAGGATTTCTTGTATTATTTTGTTCATTGCTCCTTCCTTAGTACTTTGAACTATACCCGACACAGAGTAGGCACTCAATAAAATGTTGTGTAAATGAATACATATTGGATAATAAAGTTGTGAGTTCTCTCCTTTGAAAATTCTTGGTTCTCTAAGTATTTGCTTTTTCTTGTACAAGATGATATGTAAAGATAACCACAGCATGCTAACACAAAAATATAAAAGGTACCTGTGAAATGTTTGTACATACTCTCCAATGAGTCTCTTTATTACAATTTAAATCTGAAAACTATCAAGCATCTTGAACTGACCTAACTAAACTCAAGAAAACAGAGAGAATATCTTCAGCTTTATTGATTTTAAAAATCAATGTGTGACTTGACCAAGTTTGTTTATAGCACATTTTGTTGAACAGGAAGCTTTAAGCACATTTCTTAATGTTTTTATTGTGCAACTTAACTTTTTTTTTTTACTGTAAACACATAGAAATGTAAATATGCAGTGAATCCATAAATGATCTGAGTCCTCCTAGTTTACTCAGCATTCCCATAGATGTGTATTCCCTTAGCACTAATCTTGAATTTTATTCAAAGCAATACTGATCGATATAAAAATCCTGAACTTAGCTATGTAGCTACTGCAAAGTTTATGGAGGTAAATTCCAGGTGAAAATTGTAAATTGTGCATTGTTAGCATGGGAGATATTAAATATAGGGCGAATCACCCTGTTGTTGCCACACATTTCACAGAGCTGCTAAGTTAATATGTTGCAAAAATAACTGCAATGGCAATTTTTTTAAATTTCTAAACATTTGGAATAGTCCAAATATATCAAAAGCTATCTGGGGGGAAAAGTAATATATATTCATATACTGACCATACCATAGCTTCAATTTGCCAAATTTGCTTCCAAAAAATTGCCTTTAAGGACTAGGTCTTTACTAGTCCTTAAAGATGTAGCTGAAGCCTTGTGTGAACTGCTACTCAATCTCATTCCTTCCCCCAACATCCCTTTGCGAGCTGCCCACTCTCCCGAATGTTATGCTTATCATTACTATGTAAATTGTTGTTCTTTTTCTAAAATATTTTTCTCTGCACAATATATTGCAACATTTTGCCTGTTAGCATATTTTGCAGTGTATACGAGGTCTGTCAATTAAGTTCATGAACTGTTGCAATCATGCTGCTAACCTTTTTTGATATCAGAGAGATTATTATTCATTATGAATTTGTGAATTTACACCAACTAGACAAACAGTTAACTAAGTTTACTATTTGGATGTGCTGAAAGGGCTGTGTGAAAAAGTTAGACGACCTGAACTTTTCGCCAATGATTCATGGCTCTTTCATCACTACAATGCACCAGCTCACACGGCACTGTCCATGAGGGAGTTTTTAGCCAGTAGACAAATAACTGTATTGGAACACCCTCCCTACTCACCTGATCTGGCCCCCAATGACTTCTTTCTTTACCCAAAGATAAAGGAAAAATTGAAAGGAAGACATTTTGATGACATTCAGTACATCAAGGGTAATACGACGATAACTGTGATGGCCATACCAGAAAAATAATTCCAAAATTGCTTTGAAGGGTGGACTAGGCTGGTGTTAGTGCTTAGCTTCCTAAGAGGAGTACTTCAAAGGTGACTGTAGTGATATTCAACAATGAGGTATGTAGCACTTTTTCTAGGATGAGTTCGTGAACTTAATTTTCTGACCTTGTATTTACTACCAGTTTGTGAGTTGACTGTGTTTATAGTGTTATCTGTTGAACATATTTTTTAAATGTAGACCAATATTCAACTCTTTGATTCAAAGTTTGTAATTTTATATCTTATTAAAGAAACTCTTCCCTATTTTGAGTTTATAAAAAATTATCCTACATTTCACTTTTAAATTTTTATTGTCTGCTTTCCATAATTAAGTGTTTAACCTACATACAATTGAGTTTGCTGTATTGGAAAGGTATGGGTTTAATTTTTTTCTAAATGGATAACAGAGTGTTCCCAGATTATTTATTTCCCAGTTGCTTTTTTCTTCACTGATGTGTAATGCTATCTCTATTATGTGTCACATTTACAGTTCCATGCAAGCAACAGCATTCTTTTACAGGTTTACAAAAATCTACATCAAATATATAGTAGGTTAATTTTAATAGTTAGCATGGGCTGCCATTGACCAGTGGCTTAAACAACAGAAATTTATTTCTCACAGTCCTGAAGGCTGGGAAGTCCAAGATCATGGCGCCAGCAGACTCAGTGTCTGGCAAGAGCTTTTTCCTTGTTTGCAGATGCTGCCTTCTCACTGTATGCTTACATAAACTCTATTTCATTTTCTTCTATAAGAGCACTAATCCCATCATGAGGGTCCCACCCCCATAACCTCATTTAAACCTAATTAGTTCCCAAAGTTCCCACCACCAAACACCATCATATTAGGGTTTAGGGTTTCAACATGTGAATTTGAAAGGGGGCCATAAACATTCAGTCCATAACAGAGGTGCTCAGTAAAAATCAGTTTCAAAGTAATTTAAACTGATTGTCTCCAGCAACCTATCATTAAAATATCTTTCAATTTATTTCTTCCCTCTGTGAATATAGAGCAAACCTTACTTAGGAGGAGCCACATCATTTGTGCATTTAACGTACAATATTTTGAGTGTACACATCTGGGGAGACAAAGACAGAAGGAGTGAAATAAGAATTTAAGGAGATTGAGTGACTCTGCCTGTCCCTTCCGTACAGGCACTGAGTATCACCAGGATAGTCATAAACAGGGAGTTAGAAATTGACTCTGTAAGTCCCTCGGGACCTTTCTCCGGGTCATTGTCTTGCAATGTATGCAAAGTGTGACTCTCGTGTAAAGATATGCATTTTTCGTATACATGTTTTACAGTATAAAGTTGTACACAAATCTATTTACACTGCATGCTATGTCCAGCTTAATGTATTGCTAATTTTTACTAGATATGGTTTTCACCCTAAGGGCTGACTTTAAACCCTAATTGCTGAGTCAGACAGGGTTTCCCCGTAATGAATGTGTCCATAGAGTATCAAAACACTGTTTGTTGGGCCGGCTGAGTGGCGCGACGGTTAAGAACTGGCTTGGGAAACCAGAGGACCCCGGTTCAGATCCCACATATGAGGGCCAGTGACACTGCCCTCTACAGTTAAGATGCTGAACAACAGCTCAACCTGGAGCTGGGCTGCCCTGAGTCGCCGGCGATGGCGTAGGCTGCAGCCCCTGTAGCAGTGGGCTGCCATGGGCTACCGTATGTAGCCCGCAGCCAGCGTGAGCGGCCAGCAGTCGCAGTGAGCGGCTGTCCAGAAGCCGGCGACTGATCTGCCTCTCCCGGGAAGAGTGCAATGATGGTGCCAACTTGGGCCAGTGAAGCAACGTTCTCCACAACTAGACTGAAGAACAAAACGACAGCAACTTGTCTATTCCCCTTCCCCCAATTCCCCAGCACTGTTCCCATTCCCCCAATACCCCAATAAAAATCTTAAAAAACAAACACTGTTTGTTCTACATTAAACAAGGGTTTCAGATAAAAAGCAACTTTTTGTCTCTACTAATAAGTAATGATAAACCAAGAGATGCAGGGATAAGAGCGATCTCTGAGGTTAAACCAGCATGTCGTGATTCCCAAGGTTAACATTGGCATACCAGGAAACTAAAAGGCTGAAAGCAGAGGCACGGTTTACCAGCAAAATCTGGGCAACAGCTTGGCCCTTTACTCCTCAATGAAGAAATGATCTTGTTGACTCTGTTTGTTTCAAGAACCAGAAAGTGCCAAATATTCTAAAGAAATTAATTCGGTAGGTTACAGTATAAGCTTTTCTCAAATGATGGCAGATGCATTGAATATAAAAGGGTTTGGCTCCCAAGAAGTGAGTTTCTAACAGGCAGAAGGTCTGACTTTTCAGAGACAACGTTATTGCCACATGGCTGATCCCTTTATTAGGAACACTGTTTACCAAGAAACGTTTTGCTGATATTGACTGCATCTGCCAATTCTCTGTGTGGCTAACTCACTTCTAACAGATTTTTGTATTATTAGCTTATTATATCAGGAACTTAATCCAGCCCACCAATGGGTTTTTGGTGTTGTCCAGACACTCTATACCCCACCCAAAACACCACAAAGGCTTATCTATTCAATGGCAAGTAAAACTAGAATAATTTCCCTGACAATTTATATCATAATTATTTGTTTACCTGACAAACTGAGAGCATTCTCCATTCTTTAA
This sequence comes from Hipposideros armiger, assembly GCF_001890085.2. NCBI lineage: Eukaryota > Metazoa > Chordata > Mammalia > Chiroptera > Hipposideridae > Hipposideros > Hipposideros armiger. The sequence goes on along the minus strand of NW_017732819.1, from coordinate 234,645 downwards.
AACATTATTCCTTTCAGGATCAATTACAGGATTTTAGCTCTCTCGTAGGCATCTCAGAAACTACTGAGTCCTGCAATATGGATAAGAATCTGAAAAACAGAGGCATTGAGTACTCTAGGGTCACTCTGCTCAGAGGCAGAGCTGGTCTCGAACACAACTTTCCTAAATCTTAGTGCAGCATTTGCATCCATAAAGTCCAATGCCAATAAGCTAATCAGGACCCTATTAAGGCAGCTGTTTTCTTGCTTACACAATTTACTACTTCAGGAGACTAGAGATCTAAAACTTTGTGTTCCCAGGAGCTCAGATGGAATGACACAAGGAAAACAAACAAACAAACAAAAAACTGTGCATGTGTTATTATCTATACTTCTCTTTTAAAAAAGTTAATGGCCATAATTCTTGTCTACTGACTGGATTTTCCTAAGGTTAGTCATTACTTCAGAGAGCACCTGGCTTTAGAGGAACACTCAGGTCTCAATGTCAAGAAAGGCAGATGTGCATTTTTTTATGAAGGGGATCAAATTAATAATGACAATAATAACACTATAATAATAATATAATAGCTAGCACTTATTGAGTGCTTATTAATATTTAAGTACTTAATATGTATAAATTACTTTAATCCTCTCAATAAACCTATGTGGTAGATGTTATTTACTTATAGAGAAACTGAGGCCCAGAGATTTATATCTTGTAGAGAAAAGATTTGAATCCAGGACTTCTGCCCTAGAATTCACACCCTTACCCATTACTTATTGAGATGATCCTGTACAAAGATAGGAAAATGGAATATAGAACTTTCATTATCCTTCCTGGATTTAGAATTTTTGTTCACTAAAAGTCTGATTTGCTAACTGGTTTGCTGGTGCCCTGAAAGAGTTAATGATTCTCCCCAGGTGGAAATTCCCCAGAAGGGTGTAATTTGCAATCTGGAAAAATGTAGCCCAATATGTATAACATGGTGAGCAAATGAGTTCATTCTGCTGAGATGTCGAGGCTGACATACTACATAGCATCCTCTCTGCACCCTGCAGATAGCAGCATCTGTATAATGTAGCCAAAATAAATAAGGTCTTGTGTGTATGGGAAAGATAATCACATGCTATTTTACACATAAACTTGTCTTCCGTATACGCTTGTCTCTGCTCAGGTTCTCAAAGAAGATGAGTTACTTCCTAAAAGCATCTGTCCCAGCCACTAGCTTCATCATTCCGAACACAGCTGTTTCCCTCTCAGATGTCAGAAATGCCACCAAGACTAACTTGATTTCCTTCAGCTGGGGGTCAATAGATGGCCAATTCCAAAAACTCCCATGAGGACAAGTATAAAGTTCAACTAGCATATAAAGGGTGATGAGGCAGTTTTCAATCTCTAAAGATGGCTATTGTAAAATATAATAAGTTGTTAGAGTTGCTGGTGAAACAATGGTCAGTATACTGCTGATAGCAATGCAAACAGATACAAAGCCTTGGGCATGTGTATAAGAAACCTATTCCTGGGAATCAATAGTAAGGAAATGATTCTTAATACAAAAAAGCTCATGCACAAGGCCATGTTGCATATAGTTGGATAAAAACAAAAATGTCCTTATTGTCCAAATATGGGGAAGCTGTTAAATCAATGTGTACAGCCATGTTTAGGAATACTACATAGTCATTAAATATCACACTTAAAAAGCAAAAATAGTGAAATAAAAAACAGTAAATATTATATTTAACTATTTTGGTAGTTTTGTATTTTTAATTTTCATTCTCTCCCTTCTTTCCTCTTACCTTCCTTTTTGTTTCTTCTCCGCGAATTCAAACAAACAAACAAAAACTTCACTGAGGTCTTTCATGATTCCATCAAAATCTGATGATTTTTTTGTTCTATTTCTTTAAAAAATGTCATTGGAATTTTGATGGGGATTGCATTAAATCTGTATATTGCTTTGGGTAATATGGCCATTTTAACTATGTTGATTCTTCCAATACAACTTATACTAAAAGCAGCACTAATCAAAATAGTATTGTACTGGCAGGAAAATAGACACACAGACCAATGGAACAGAACTGAAAACCCAGAAATAATTGCACATATATATGGGCAGATAATTTTTGACAAAGAGGCCAAAAACATACGATGGAGAGAAGAAAGCCTCTTCAATAGATGGTGCTGGGAAAATTGGAAAGTCATATGCAAAAGAGTGAAACTAGACTGTTATCTGCCACCATGTACCAAAACTAACTCAAAATAAATCAAAGACCTAAACATGAGATTGAAACAATAAATTGCATAGAAGAAAACATAGGTACTAAACTTATGAATCCAGGGTTCAGAGGGAATTTTAAGAATTTGACTTCAAAGGCAAGGGAAGTAAAAGCAAAAATAAATGAATGGGATTATATCAAACTAAAAAGCTTCTGCACTGCAAAAGGAACCATCAACAAAACAAAGAGGCAACCAATCGAATGGGAGAAGATATTTGCAAACAATACCTCCAATAAGGGACTAATATCCAAAATATATAAAGAACTCATACAAATCAATAACAACAAAACAAACCATCCAATTAAAAAATGAGCAGAGAACCTGAACAGACACTTCTCCCAAGAAGACATACAAATGGCCAACAGATATATGAAAAAACGCCCAACTTCACTAGCTATTAGGGAAATGCTAACCAAAACCACAATGAAATGCCACCTCACATCTGTTAGAATGGCTACTATCAACAAGACAAATAATAACAAGTACTGGGGAGATTCTGGGGTAAAAGGAACCCTCATGTACTGCTGATAGGAATGTACACTGGTAAAGCCGCTATGGGAGGCAGTATGGAGTTTCCTCAAAAACTCAAGAATAGAATTACCATATGACCCAGCAATCTGTCTTCTGGGTATCTGCCAAAAAAATCTGAAAATACTTATCCGTAAAGATATTTGTACCCCTATGTTCACTGCAGCATTATTCATGGTGGCCAAGGCATGATCACAACCAAAGTGTCCTTCGATAAATGACTGGATAAAAAAGATGTAATTAATACACACACACACACACACACACACACACATATATATATATATACAATGGAATATTACTTGGCCCTAAGAAAAGATCAAATACTGTCATTTGTGACAACCTGGATGGATCTTGAGAGTACCGTGCTAAGTGAAATAAGTAGAAAAAGTCAAGAACCGTATGACTTCACTCATATGTGGGATATAAAACTGAAGGCAACAAAAAAACAAAAAATCATAGACACAGAGAGCAGTTTAGTGGTTACCAGAGGGTAAGGAGGGGTGAGGGCTGGTAGAAGTGGGAAGGGGTCAAATATATGGTGATGGAAGGAGAACTGACTCTGGGTGGTGAGCACACAATGCAATATATAGATGATGTGTTATAGAATTATACACTTTAAACCTATATACTTTTACTAACCAATAAGTTTAATACAAATTTAAAATAAATAAATAAATAAAAGCAAAAACAAAACAAAACTGCATTGGAGGAAGTTTGGTAGAAAATATACCAAATCAAGTGGTTTTCTGTAAACTGGTCATCACCATTTCACTCTGAAGAGGTGAAAACTGAGGATCAGAGCTGTCCCATGGCTTCACCCAGGTGCGCAATACTGCTACATCTGGATGCTGCCTCATATCTGCCCACTGAATTTAACCCTCCACTTCTCAATTGTAAAATGATCTTCCTGTTTTCTTCAAATGCTGGTGTAAAGGGGCCCAGGCTGATACGACTGTGTGATTTTCATGTTCTTACCATAAACAAAGTTTGCCAACCAAGTTAGTAAAGGTATTATAATTCAGAAGTCAAGTTACTATCATCAAATTTATCAGGTTTTTAATGTGTATACGAGTATATATGAAAACTAGTTCTAATTGAAATGAATTGTTGTTAATTAGTGAGAAGACCTGAAAACCCATCTTTCTTCTAGTCATTAACTAACTCACTTGTCATATATTTACACCACACCTTTCATGTACCAGGCCTTGAGCTTGATGCTTGGGATATAAAAATTAATAACATAGGTGGTACTTGCAAGAAGATAACTGTCAAGTGAAACATATCACACACACACACACACACACACACACACACACACACACACCGAAATTACACACATATGCTGTGGTAATTATAATGATAATAATATGCCCAGGTATTAGAGAAGCATAAAAAAAGAACATCCAGACTGTGAAGGATTCTTGAGGAAGGGAAGGGGATGCCTTAATCAAATTATATAGTATATTACTAACCATTTTCACTCCAATAAATTTTAATTAAAAAAAATTATATAGTATAAACAATTATCTAGTTGAACAAGGAAAAAAAAGAACATTTCAAAGAGCAGGGACACTCAGAGTTCAAAGTGAAGAGAGGCAAGAGATTAATTTTGCCAGCTGGAGCAGATAATAGTGAACTTTTTCACCTGCTAGAGAATTCAGACATGAGCCACTAAAGGGAATTGACAACATAATCATATCAAATGCTTCTATTCATCTCCACCTTGTATTTTTGATAGCTGCTACAGCTCTCTAATGATTATACAAGAGATGACTTTAGTGCTACAAGCAATGATACAACAGACCAGTTAGTGTAAGAGATGGTGAGGCCTTGAATGAGGTCAGTGGTAGCAGGGATTGAGAAGGACAAATTGAAAAATAATTAATCTACATGATCAAAGACATGGACCATATCCCAATATATACACAACCGCAAGGTTTTGCCTACTATTTCAGAGAGTTCGAATATTCTATAGCTCATCCTAAGAGTCTATGAATACTCAATTAAGGGCCCTGTGTCTACAATTAGTTAAACTGTAATGCTTTTGGAAATTAGTCACAATTATATTTTACTTGAAATCATTAAAGTAGCATTGCTCTTAAGCACCTAATAATTAAGATTGACCTACTCTTCAAACTGACTCAGTGAAATTTTATTTTAGATATAGTTACTTAGGAAATAAAAGTATGCTCCCTTACCTATTAAGAAAACAAAGATATAATTCTTTATGTCATCTTCACAACATATAAAGCAGTTTGACATTCCTAAAATACAAAACAAAACACATAACTGATACATGAAAAAGTTAAATGAATTTGAACTAGGCCATCTAGTCAGTGATGTATCTTTAATGCCTAGTTAATTAAGGACTTGCTAATAGAACACTTATGTAGCTGAGTTGTGGACACAGACATTTTAAATTGGTAATCATGGGTGTCAATTTTATGAAATACATTTGTTTTCCATATCACACACAAAAAGTCTATTTATAAACTTGATTACATCAAATTTGGAAAATATCTTCAAAGCCATGTTGACCAAACCTTGTATTTTCAAACAGCAAAGCCACAGAATTCAAAGAAAGAAAAATTAATAATTTGGTCAAGAATGTGAGGATAAAGAAAGCCTTATGCACCTTTGGTAGGAATGTAAATTGGTTCAGCCACTATCAAAAACAGTACAAAGGATCCTCAATATGTTAAAAATAAAACTACCATATGATTTAGCAATTCCATTTCTGGGCATATACCCAAAGGAAATAAAAACAGAACATCTTAAAGAGATCAGCACTCCCATGTTCACTTCAGCATTATTCACAGTAGCCAAGATATGGAAACAACCTAAGGGCCTATCAACAGACAAATGACAGCAAGAGGGCAGAGTAGATAAATACTGTGCCTGCTTCCTTCCGTGAACACATTAAATTACAACTAAATTATAGAACAATCAACCTGAATAACCATCTTAAGTCTAGCCAAACAGAAGTCCTATGATTAAAACATAAAGAAGAAGCCACATCGAGACCTTAGGTGGGGCAGAGACGCGGAATGAGCCCCAACCCTCCGTGTGGTGGTTGAGAATCAGGAGGGATACCTCAGATGCGAAGATTCCCCCCAGAGGAATGACGGGCCCCAGCCTCCCAGACAAGGTCCCCCAGCCTGAGTACTGGTGCCAGGAAGAGGAACCCCCACAATATCTGGCTGTGAAAAACCATGGGGATTCTGACCGTCCAGGTGGGGCGGAAGACTGCAGGAAACCCAGACGTCCTCTTAAACAGCCTGTGCACAGATTCACTCGCTTGCAGGCACTCACCTTGTGCTCTGGCGGAGGGACAGTGACTCAAGAGGTGTTGGAGACATATGGAAGAACAGACTGAGGTGTGTGGCTCGGGGGAAGTTCGGGAGGATAGTTTACATTTTTCCTATGTAAGGTCCTTCTCCCAGCCTGCCAGCAGGTAGGCGCCATCTTTCCTGTATTGATCCCTCCCCCACAGGCTAAATCTGAATCTGATTGGCCTGGTGAGCTCTGCTGCTCCAACCTGCTGACTCACTGAGACCCCACCCTACCCAACTCCCCCAACACCAGAGGCACTTTTTCTGCAATCAGCCAGACCCACCTGCATTGCACTCTTTCTTACATAACTATCTGAATCTGGCAGGCCACCGGCAGGTGGAGACTGGCCTTAATATGCTCTGAGAATTTTACTGAGTAGCTCCAGGTTCAGCACTGATACCAAACCAGAATTTACATAAGGTTTCCATTACACACACTTTTTGTTTTCAGAGGTTCTTGTTTGTTTGTTTGTTTGTTTGTTTGTTTGTTTTGTAACTACCCTGTAGAAAGTGTAAAACCCTTTCTTACAAGTTATAGGAAAATAGGCCGCAGCCTTAACTTAGTTCACAAATCATAGCTTGCTCCTATCATAGAGAATTAACACTATTCATGTGAACACTTAAATTATTTGCTATTCTTTGCCTCCAATAAGAAAATTGGCATATCTATATACATACTACAGTTTGCATTTTAAGTTTTACATTAGAAAGCAATGCCCAATTCTGTTCTGGAGTCATTTTGAAATGCTATTTTGGATAGTATTGATCTAAAATTCAGATACTCCCATAAACCTGAGTCTTCACCTTCCATGTTTAAAAGGGAAAATAGTCCAAATAATTTGATCAGAACACTGTTGATGTGTTGTTTGCATATGACTATCTGTAAGAAATGGTCCGATTAATAAGGCCTGACATTTGATAACACCAGGAACCCACATTCCATGGAACATTCAAAATATCTATAAATGCAAATTGCACAAAAGGACACTTTCCTATAGGCACAAGGACTAGAAGAATCCTTCTTTGGAAACTCTCATAACTATTGCTGGTATGAAAGATATTGTACCCCATGTCCAAATTTTGTTTTTCTTTTGATTTAGTTATTCTCCATATCAGAGAAATGAACACTTTGAAAGGGAGGCAATGTGCCTTTTCTTTGTTCTGCCTCTAGAATTAAGAGTGTTATTCTACACATGATGTAAATTAATAGATTTTTTTAAAGTGAACACAATGTTATACCTTATAAATGCCAAAAAACAGATCATTCTCTCTCCTTTTTCTGGCTTACTGAGAGAATTGCTCATTTACGTATCTTTTGTAGGTGCATCTTACAGGCTTGAGGGACATCAACTCACTAAAAAGCACTTAAACAGAATGTACCTATTATCTTAATACCTCAAGACATAGCCAGAACTTATATATTTCAAGTACAGAACAGGCAGTCTCCTAGAGAACTTTAGTGTTTTCTAGAAATATCATAAAATGGTTCTAAAATAACCCCTTAATTTTGAGGGAGGGAAATGCCTGGGGGGGGGGGAAGTATTACCCACAGAACAAAAAAATAAAGTGGCTAAACAGAAATCAATCTTTTTTTTTTCTTTTAGATTGCTAAAATTGCTAAAGTGGTTTAAGGTAGAACATAATTTTTCTTTTTGAAGAATTTTGTCCAGCCTGACAAGTAAATAAATGTTTAACTTCTTTCTTTCCTTTTATTGCTGCAGAAACAAGAAGAAATGGAAAATAACTGCAGCACGTTTAGAACGTATTAGTTTCTTTCTCTACATGAAACACACAATGAGAACACTTTATAGATGAACCGTGCCTTCGATTGAATAGAGAACAGTGGACTAGCTTTGGTTTTGTGGAATTGGATAATTTGTCACAGTTTCTGCCCCTGGAAAAATGACAACCCAAAGGAAAACTAGTAGAAATTTTTTTTTAAATAGTAATAACATATGAAACTGATATTTTTGATGCACATAAGTATTTTAAAACACTAATTTTTAAAAATTATTAAGTTATAAGAAAGGCTGTCATCATCAATGAATGCGTACAGAATTTTATGTTTCCACACATACCATTTCTCGTACTTTGACTATCATTGGTTATAATTTTTATTTACCAAAAATCTCATTTTGTGATAGCTTCATGGTTATCCCACACTTGTCTGACCACTTATTCCTTATTATTATTTATAATGCCATTAATTATTATTGCTTTTGAAATAAATATTACTTTTGAAAAAAATATACATATATTTGAACTTCAGTTTCCTTTCAGACCTTGCAACCTGTAATATGCCAGCACAGTTAAAAGAGTATTTAAATATTAATTGCTACTATTACAGAAATGGAAAGTAGAAGTTAAGTTTCCCAAACCTGGGTAGAAAAACATAATAAACTAATTAAGAATTATAACAACAAATTCCAGCCCCCCTAAATTGGCTGATTATTAAAAACATATTTTTCAAAAATTACACAAATAAATTTGTTTCAGAATACTGTTAACCAGTTATCTAAATTTAAATTTGAAAGTGATGTCAAAAACTATATTGATTTTTTTCTTCAGATAATAGCAAAGTTCTACTGACATTCTTTTTCAAAGATTATAAAAATACTTTAAAAATGCATGATTTTGCTTTCAGTATCAGTCCAGCTAGAAAGGATATAATGGTAAATTGTGGTACAAGAGACTTTCTACTTCTCACTATCCAAAGAATTAGTAAAATATTAGCTTGTAAGATCTGAAAAATCTGGGTTTGATAAGGAAAGATTTCTGGATTTAAGTTACCCTGAAAAAGAATAGTGCCTACAATACACTGGACTATTCCAAAATTCTAGAGTTGCCGTTTGGGAAATTGTTAAGAAGAACATAGTTTTTATCAATTCAGTTGAAATTTAAAGATGAGGTATACATACTGTTGATCATAGTCTTTGATCTTCTTGGTCTCTGTCTCATAGGCTAACACAAACTGATTAAACCTACACCCGTCTAGAAGGAAAAACTGATATTCAATGTCTTCAGTAATCTTTGGGTATAACTAATTGTCTAATTTTCTCATTGCTAAAATTAACCATGGACCCCTGCATTGCTATGAAGATTAAAGTTTACTTTGGAATATATCCATTAGGTACTTTCTAAATTTAGGAAACATAGTGAAAATCATTGATTTTTTAAAACTTACTAACCATCTTTAAGTATATTTTGGTTCTAATTATCAAACTAACCACAGATGCCCTACATAATGCTCATGGGAAAAAAATTCCTTAAATAATGTTAATTTAGATCAGCAGTAATTGACCTATGGTCAAGTGCAGTTAATCAGGCATGCTGTGATTTTGCCTTTCCTCACAAAAGGCATATGGACATAAGAGATATCTAATATCACAGGCCAGACATTTACTCTATTCCAACAGTAGCACCAACAGGTTTATTTTGCAGAAACCTTACACTGGTTTCCCTCCACATTATCGGTCTCATAATTTTAGCCTGTATCAGCTACTTTTCTTCCAAAGGAGCAACTGGCACAAAGTACACTTTTCTCTCCTCGTCATCCATAGACTGTCCTGGAATTTGTGTGCTTGAAACAAGAAAGAGAATGAAACAATTTCTTATTCACCCCCTCCCCCAAATCCTTCACATACAAAACCTTTGCTTTGTTACTTTAGTCAACTTATGTCACCCCGATTGATGGTGCAGTTTAAAAATAAAAATAGTAGAGATTATTGAAATAGAGTCATAAACTAGACATCACGCAGGATAATCTTTAATTATGAGACATTTCCCATAAAACACTCATTATGAGGTTAAGAATCTCTGGACACTCCAAGCAATGATTTCATTTTTCCTAACAGGAAGCAAATAGGATTGACCAAACATGATTTTTTTTTTCCCCTGAAGAAGCATATATGATTTGATGTGTATGCACCTTTCCAGAAGATAGATCTTACATATTGTCCCAAAGGTAAAGAACATGTAAATTTGCAGAATTCTTTTACAAAACCTCTCTTTGATTGGAAATGATGTTTGCTTCCTTTTAAAATAGTTTTTATACAAAATAAAGACAAACCTGCCTCCTAGGATACCAACTGTGATAAGAGAGTCACGATTCTTTATTATCATAGGATTTTGAGAACTGTTAGGAATGAGGTCCCAGCTCTTCCCTTTTTACTTTGGAACTATGCATACAAAGACTCCTTTGTAAGACAAAGACACCTCTATGGTATCTACCGGTAATCATCAGAACAATGTAGTTTTGGAGCTAAAATGGATAATATTACAAGGGATTGCCCCTTCAAGCAAAGAGCTTATAGAAATATGAAAATGCCCACTTATTGCTTGGTACTTTATTTGAAGAGAATATAAAATGAACACAAAATGTAATTTAATATAAGGAGGGAAGGGAGATCTACGTTTCCAGAAACTAAACACCTGCTCTTTTGCAAATGAGGAAACACAGATAACAGGCCTTGTCAGGATAGCCCCCAGATCTCCTTAAGTCTACTTTATAATCAGTCTCTTGATGTAAATGAAATATTTTGTTTCAGAATCGCTTAAAATATCCCAAAAATGTCAACTCATTCTGAAAAAACAGGTTCAACTAAGACTTTTAAAATAAGGGTTTTGCAGATGGTAATCTAAGAAAGATGCACAGTTTTCCATTGAATACACTGCTTTATCTACACATGACTATTAAACAACTACAACCTGAGACTGATAGCATAGAAATAAAAGTTCAAATTCAAGGGAGACTATAGTCACGCCATACTACATGCAAGTAAGAACACACTTAAAACAAAATGTGAATTTTAGAAGCAAATTATTAAAAACAGAACTATCCATTCTTACCCAAGCCCCGAGGCCTTCTCTCTCCCTCTACGTCTTTCCTATTCCAGGTAAGGACAACAGTGTACACCAGCTACTTAAGTCCCCAAACTAGGAAAAATCTAATTCTTCTCTTTCAATAACTATTCACCACAGCTTTAAGAATAAGTTTTGTTTAAGAGTTAAATAGGCATTGTCATGTCAGAGCAAAAATTTGATCATTGATTCATCTCACGAGTCTACTTATATAAGTGGTTCTCATAGATGCCATAAGTACATTAAGTATATTATTACCAAATCTATGATCTTTTAGAGTCCCATTTTGCAGTAAAAATTCTGTTGTCATCCATAATTCCTGTAAAACAGTCACATTTCACATTTATAAATTGATTTACAAGATATTAAAACATCTATTAAAATATTCCAGGCTTGGCATAATACCTTTAAAAGGTATTATAAAGTAAATGGTAGATTAATTTAGCCTTTGTAAATTAATTGTGCCCTATTTAATTTTCATAATTTAATATTTTAAATGTTAATAACTTACACAACTAAATGATACACCACAATCAATTAACATTATATGTGTGATTAAGAAAAGTGCTTACCCTGACACAGGTCTGAAAATGATATTAGAACATTACATTTTGGAGTTATGAATCACAATTTTCTAAATATTTAAACTGCACTTTTGCCAAAGATACAATGTTTATTTTTCCCTGTCAGTGAAGTCTGTTTTCTTCTTCTTTGACAAGACAAAAAATGAAGCACTCCAATTTATGAGTCAGAAGCTAATCATTTTTAAAAGATAGGTTTAGGATATTGCTCTAAGTAGGCTTCCTCTAAAAAATAATGAGTTACAATCTCTCAGAAACTTAGTCACTAAGTACATGCTTCTGAGAATAGAGACACTATGCGAACTTACTTGGAAACACTCATTGTTGTTTCATTATTGACAAACTAATTCTGTTGTGCATCAGTGTCTGAAATTTTACGAAAAGGCTTGTAGAAGCTCAAAGATTGATGATTACAACAGCTAAGAAATATTCCCTTCCAACTGGAAGATGTAATGTTCTTGGTGCTGCGGTATAAAATGAATCATTTGATATTTGAATTTGTAATTTTATTGGCAAAACTGATTCTAGCTGTTTTACATGAGAGGCCAGAATTTTGGGGGGGAAACTGGCATCATATGAAATGAAATATGTTAAGTCACGTTATTAAATACATGATTTGAGAGACAAACTTGACAGCAGTTCCTATGAAAAAGGCATGGGGTTCATTTGACCATAAGAGTAGTAGGAGCCATTGGTGAGATGTGTGTTAAAAGGTAATTTTTCAGGGAAAGATAAAATCATGACTCTAATGCAGATATAAAAAAGATCGTGTGTTAAAGATTTTATTTTACTTATATACCATGATGGAACCAGACAGATTTTCTCACTGATTCAAAGGAAGAGTCAAAAAAAGCAAAAACATCATATGGAGTAAAGGAATGTTGAGATGAATTGTAAATGGGGAAAACTGGATTTTTTTCCACAGGAGAAAGTTAATTAAAATCACTACTGGATAGAGAAGAATTTATAAATCTAGCAGTTAACCTACAATTTCCAAAGAGTTGCAAAGTAGCTTAAAGATAATAAATAGAGCTGGAATCTAATAACTAGGAAGGGCAACCCAAGGAAGTTGTATAGGTTTTCACTGAATACAACTTTTTTCTACACATGACTGCTAAACAAACAACCGCAACCTGACACCGATATAATAGAAATAAAGGCTCAAGTTCAAGGGGGACTAGAGTCACATTGCACTACATTCAAGTAAGTACACCTTAAACAAAGTGTGAATTATAGAAGTAAATTGTTAAAAGCAGAATTATCCATACTTACCCAAGACAGACTTGTCTGTCACCCCAACAGTTTCTACCCAGCTACTCAAATCCCCAAACTAGGAAGCATCTATTTCTTCTCTTTGTATCACCATCCACCTCAACAATGTATCATCAAGTCCTGGCAGTTGAATAGCTTATCCTGAATGGATCTATTTTCAATTTCCACTATGCCAACCCTAATTTGAAAATAATAATATCTCTTTTGGTTCATTAGGTTATGCTTTACTAGTTTCCAATGTACACTCTTGTTTCCCTACAATCCATTGTCCATAAAGTAAGCCAATATAATCTCTTTTAAAGCCATGTATCAGATCAAGTCCCTCCATGTTTAAAATCAATAGATACCAATAAAATCCAAATCCCTCACTATACACTATAAGGACACATAAATCTGCCTCTGCCTATGTCTCTAACTTTATTCCTACCATCTGCCCCCTTTTTTTTTTTTTAAAGATTTTTTTTTTTATTGGGGGAATTGGGGGAATGGGAACAGTGCTGGGGAATTGGGGGAAGGGGAACA
>NW_017732819.1:217788-219539 GCF_001890085.2 Hipposideros armiger | reverse complement strand
AGTATGCGCTTTGAAAACTGAAATCCTGTGCCAGCACGTGGCATCATTGTCATTAACCCCACCACTCAACCTCCAGATCTCTATGTCCCCATTTAAACAATCTGTTTCAAAATATCTCTCTCCGTGCTTTGTGAACAAGACGTACATCCAAAGAATCTATTTTGCCACTGTGGTAGCTATACAGGCTGCGTTACAAAAGAATGGGATGGAAGGACTATGTTGATTTGGTTTAACCCTGCAAAGGATCCACAAACGTGCAGCAGAACATCCACAGAGTGGGAATTTATCCTGCCAATTAACAGTAATGAGGTAGGTTTACTTTACAAATGACATTTGGGGGGGGGTGCTCCATTATTGTCAAGTTATGGCTCCAGCCAAACTGTCATCAAATTCACTAGAATCCTTCACATGTCTACTGAAAAGGTTTCTTTGCCTCATCTGCTCATCTGTCCTGTTTGACTGATGGCTCCTCACCCAGACTAACCATTATCGCAAACCCTATGCTGGTTTAGGCAACAGCTCATTTATTGGGTTCTATCTTGCCATAAATCCTTATTTTTCTTTGTTTCTAGCAATAATAATACCCAACATTGTATAAAGATGGTTATCATAGACTGAATGATTACCAGGTGTCAAGCGTTGTGCTAAAAAGCTCAACCTGTATTAATAATGATAGTGAACATTTGTGACAGGTGCTATTACAAGTGCTTTGCAGGCATTAGCTCATGTACTTCTCAAAAAATCCTGTGAGACAGATATACTCTTCCCCAATTTACAAATGAGAGAATGGAGGCACAGTAATATTCCAGAACATAACAGCATCCACTGAACTGGTAAGAGGTGAAGCTGTGACTAAAGCTCTTAGGTCTTGCCACAACGCTGAAAGTAGGTATTATCTTCAATATAAAGATATGGAGATTAAGGCTCAAAATTCTGAAGTGACTTGCCCTATTTAAATAGTCCAAGACTAAGGACTCTGGTAAAGTAACCAGATTAGGCTAAAGATGGAGTCACTAATGCCAAGCCTCACATCAGCAAAACCAAAGCTGAAGTAAATTTCTATGCTCGGCTCTCCCAGAAATGGAAGGCCTAGGTCAACCAATCAGCTCTCGCCTGCTCAGCATAAGTTACTTAACTCTAATCTGGCTCCAAGACCTCACTTTATTCCACAGAAGGAAGGGAACCCTTCCTTAACCTATTAGTAAATGTCCAGTATAAATTCCTTGTTCCTGCTTACTTTGGTCTATAAAAATCTCTCGTCTTCTATAGCTCTTCTAAGTTTCTTTCCATTTACTAGCTTGTACACTGCCCAATTTATGAATCGCTGAATAAAAATTTTTCTTTTAACAACTCTGAGGTACTCCTCCAAACACCTCATGAGCTTTAGAGTGTGAGAGGACACCACTACCTCAGTCTCCTCAGTGAAGTGGCTCCTCTCTGCCTAATCATCACAGGGGAAAACAGGGCTAGAATTAGCAGGTGTTTCTCAACAAACAGTACCAAACAGTAGAGTGTTTTAATTCCAGCTCATCATTCATTTTAATTACTATATTCCTCAGGAGCAAATACTCAGCAAGTTGTGTGGACATGACACACACCAGTTATATTCAAGTTATAATAGTATCTGGGGAGGAAACTCTTTCTCACTCCCTGGAAAATAGTTCCCCCGCTCCTCTTCTAGAGAACATCAGCATCTACAATGCCTGTCCTATCTTGCCTCTGCATCCCTATTCTGAGACTTGTTTTTGGGA
>NW_017732819.1:214321-215716 GCF_001890085.2 Hipposideros armiger | reverse complement strand
AGCGTTAGGCAATTCTTTAAAAGAAAATCTCTTCATCATTTGCCATCACACCCTCTACACAAGAAATCATCTAAAGAAGTGAGCATTGCTGGTGTTTCTAATCATTACTGAAAATTAAAAGCAAATGAAGCTAGAATATGAGCCTCAGAATTTTAAAAACAAGGAACTTTTGAAATAACCCAGTCTGTCTCCCATTATAGATAAAACGAATAAATCCCAGAAAGCTCTGCTCAAGGCCAATGTTAAGTTCTGAGAGCTGACCCTAGATCATTTTACTCTAAAAATTATTCACTGTTCTCTGTCCTTTCCATTATGACACATCATTCTGTATGGAGTCATACATAGCCACTTCATAACTAAAAAGTCTACAGACATGATTTAAATTTTCTATCACACAGGTTCACATTGAACTTCCCTAAGCATCATGAGGGGAAACAGAGAAGCTAATGTTTATTACCTACACTGTGCCAGGCATTTGGCTAAGCAATCTACATGGAAGTATCCCATGTAATCATTAAAATGATTATAATCTATGAAATAGGTACTAACACTGTCTTATTCAGGGTTCAGTTGTAAAGAATAGACTATTATGTAGATACCCAAAGAAGAAAAACTTTATAGAGATAGAGCAATGGACTCTAGACTTCGGTTCTGGCCATGCCAAGCTATCACAACAGCTACTTCCTCTGCAATGGTGAGAAAGTAGCTCCTTCAATCAGGAAAACCCCACTGCAGCTGGTGATTCCAGAACCAGCTGAGCCACCTCTGCCAGGATCTGCACCAGACAAATGAAGTTCAAATTTTAAACCCAAGTCTCAGTAGTATATGTGATTTGCAGAACTAAAATCACAGTCACAACCATAGGTGCAAAGGAGCCAGGGAATATACTGCAGAGGCTGGAAAGGTAAAAAGTACAGGAAGGTACACAGAAAAGCAGTCAGAATGGGTACTTCAAATGCTCAATATAAACCTCCACAATTATTATCCCCATTTAAAATGAGAAATTGGGTGATAAACATGTAAGTGACAGGACTAAGTCATACAGTCTACGCATACATCAGATGAACTTGGTATTCAAATGCGCATCTATATTGACACGAATATCCTGCCTTTTACCTACACCAAGATGTCTCTCTTGAGTCCCTTGAATAGCCCATCCAAATCACAGAAATTTTCCTGACTTTTCTACCATCTATCTTCCAAGCTGGAATTTCAGCTGATTCTGCCTTCACTTTTTGAATAAATTTAGCAAAGTTTAATTCATACTTTATCCCATGCATCAATAGTTCACCAGTAAATGGTGCCCACATTGTGATTATAAAGTATGAGATAACACATCAGGATAATAATCTCAAGGAAGCATACCTATATGAATTTGTAAGAAAGGTTATGTTT
>NW_017732819.1:208873-212051 GCF_001890085.2 Hipposideros armiger | reverse complement strand
TAGTATTTTTAAGAGCATGCTAATGTTCACTCATTAAATGCTGGATGGATTGTTTTTCAGTCCATGTTCCATGGCGACTGCATTTTATTATGTGGATGTTGGCCGGGATGTTGGCAAATGACACAAACTCTCATCCCAGAATACTCATGGAAATGAAATGTCTGTACCCTGAGGTGAGCTGGGTGAGCAAATTCTGGCACTTAATGAAATCAACAAAAAGCCTGTTTGTCAAGGGTGACTTTAAGTTTATGTAAATGATCCTTACCTCCATAAGGATGATGGGGTGATTTTATCATTAGTGATTTTACACTTGGAAGAAATGACTGAACACCTCAGGTCTGCTGCTCTCATTAACGGAGAATAGTGTTCCTCTCCTCCTTGCAACAAAACTAAGGTTTATGCTTCATTAGGGAGTTGATGGTGACTAGATGATGTTTTATTTGCTGTTCTACCATCCATCATTGGGTTTACAATTTTTAGTTCAAAATGAGCACATTCAGTCTTTCGGATTACTTCTAGTTTACAATTTAGTGCATTTGTTCTGCACTATTCTCAGTGAAGTTAATACTATTTATGTTTCCAGAAATTTTTAAGACTCATCTTTGAATGAAGATTAGTAAAAAGCTATTCACACTTCCTCCAAAGAGTGGCTGTAAGACAAGTGATGGATCATAGGGCTCAGATTATTAAATATTAAATTATCCTTCTGAATCATTAGGAGGTTCATATTCCAGTGTGACATGGACAAATCTAGCCTATAAAACCACCTATTTCTCTGGTTAAGCCCTATGAATCTGGTTTTACAGTGTATGCAAGAATTATCAATTTTCATTTAATATTAATTTCATTTAATCAAATTATGTTCAAGTCTCAGCCTCAAAAGCCTATTGGGCTGCTGGAAAATTCCCATCTTTGCAATTATTGGGTATATCACTTTCCATGTTTCTCCATAATTTAGGACATTTACAGAGAAATAGCTTCATATTGTAGTCTGTTATAGCCATAGTTGACAACCTTATTATACAAGCCTATAATCCAACAGCTATTTGATTTATGCCATGCATGTACATGGGAATGTATACTGAAACCAGGACCCTCTAGAAATCTACCTCCAAACTGCTTCCTGTTCCCTCTAAAACCCTAATCCTCAACACAGACACTATCATCTACTCAGGATGCTCAGCCTTTAGAAATCAAATTCTAGAAGAACAAAATGTCTTTCAGGAAACTTCTGCAGTTAGCCCTGAAATACAAACCTGCCCTAAGACAAAAGAGCATAAAGGGTGCCTGGATATTTTTATGAAGTGTGGCATGGGAAGTACAGAAGGATAAGAAAAGAAATAATTCCCTAAATGATTCTTTGAACATGTATTTGTATGCTGTATTTGTACAAATATTGTGTTTTATAGGACAACACTAACTTATACAACTCCTTGTAAAGTTAACGAAAAGGTTTGCCCTTGGGTGGACAAAGTACAAGAAGGAACACTCTCTGAGTTGAAAAGTAATAAAATGTGTCCTTTTCTGAGGAGTGGCACGGCCCTACCTAAGGGCTTACAGTATGATGAGCGAAAGTGGGTTGGGTTTCAGCTCTCACTGGTGCTCATTTGTCCAAATCTTCAACATTCCCTTTTTGGAGTTAGTACTAATCATCACATCTTTGTCATCATCATCATCATCATCATCATCATTATTGATAATGTCTGAGTACTTACTGTGTGTCAGGCACTGTTTGAAGGATTATACCTGAATGATTTTTACTAAACTCTGCAAGATGACTGATGATTCAATCAAACATCACTACTATGTGCCAAGCACTATTTTAAGTACATTTAGATATCATTATTTCATATAATCTAATAATTCTATCAGGTAGAAACTACTATTATCCAATGAAGAACTGAGGCATACAAAAAGTAAGTCAGGGTTGAAAAGCTGTCAGCAGACCTCTCTGGAAAAATTTTTTTAAGCGTGCTATTAGCCTTAAGCACTTAGACAATAACATAAAGGAAATTTTTTTAAGATACTTAAGATAACAATTTTAAAGCTATTTTATACAGGTTTTATGTTCAAAGTGGACAGCTTATCTGTGCAAAAGAATATGTGTAATACTGTGATTCATAATAAAATATGTATTTATAATAAAAATATATATCTTCATCCCAGTTTTTGATACAGAGCTTCTAAAACCCTTGGGATTTCCTAAGTGAAAAGAGTCATAAAAGTTTCTTGATATTCATAACAAGCNGAGACTGCACTAAGGAACTTGGAGCCATAGATTGGCAAAAGTGTGTGCTCTGTGGAAGTTAGTTCAAAAATATGCTTCAGCAATCTTATCTTTTCCTGGGAATCTGGAAGGGTATAACTGAGAGATTAGATACTTAGGAAAGGTAATAAAAGAGTGATTGAATATACAAGTGATAATTAACCTCAAACCCTTCACTTTCCCTATGGCAGGATTCTTCAACTTTGGCACTATTGCATTTTGGCCTACATAATAACTTATTATTATTATTTTTTAATGTAGATTGTTTTCCAGTGCATTGTATAACATTTGGCAACATCCTTGGACTCTACCAACTAGAAGCCAATAGCATCTCCTTCCCAGTACTGACAATCAAAAATGTTTCAAGACATTGTCAAAAGTCCCCTACCTATCAAAATTCCCTGTTGAGAGCCATGGCCCTAGGATCTTGAACCAGTAGATCAGTATACACAGAAATAAAAAGGAAAAATTTAGTCAAACCAGAATATAGCTTGGAATTGAAAATCAAGATTTCTTTTTTTCCCAATGAATTGAAACTACAAAGAAACAGAGTGAACAAGAGAATGAGAATATGAATGAGTAGTATGTGCTCACAGCCCAGGTCCCAATTAGCTCAATCCTATTAACCACTTATTCCCAAATGGAGGAGCTGCTCTGAAGAGAGAGGAGGAAAAGACCTTCCATTCCCCAACAGAGGCAAGGGTTCCTATTTTATTAAAATGAAGTTAAAATACAACTTAGAGAAAATATGTGTGCTGTTATAGGGTACAAAAACAATCTAGAGGAAGTAAAATATGCAAATGGGCAAGTTGGGAAATGAAGAGGTAGAAAGCCAGAGTAAGCAGACAAGTTCCATAGGTTGGAATAGGGTATAGGGTGGAAGGCCACAGAAACAACAGACTCAGAGAGGCT
>NW_017732819.1:157998-202183 GCF_001890085.2 Hipposideros armiger | reverse complement strand
ATTCAATCAAACATCACTACTATGTGCCAAGCACTATTTTAAGTACATTTAGATATCATTATTTCATATAATCTAATAATTCTATCAGGTAGAAACTACTATTATCCAATGAAGAACTGAGGCATACAAAAAGTAAGTCAGGGTTGAAAAGCTGTCAGCAGACCTCTCTGGAAAAATTTTTTTAAGCGTGCTATTAGCCTTAAGCACTTAGACAATAACATAAAGGAAATTTTTTTAAGATACTTAAGATAACAATTTTAAAGCTATTTTATACAGGTTTTATGTTCAAAGTGGACAGCTTATCTGTGCAAAAGAATATGTGTAATACTGTGATTCATAATAAAATATGTATTTATAATAAAAATATATATCTTCATCCCAGTTTTTGATACAGAGCTTCTAAAACCCTTGGGATTTCCTAAGTGAAAAGAGTCATAAAAGTTTCTTGATATTCATAACAAGCCCCTTTCAATAGCACCTGAGTTTATGTTAATAGGGTGACTTTTGGAAAGCACCTGAGGGCAGCTTGGAACTTTCAGTCCCACCTGTATGTCCCCCCCCCCTTCCTCCCATCTCTGGGGTGGAGGGGCAGGAGGTTGAATTAATTGTCAACAACCAATGCTTTAATCAATCCTACCTATGTAATAAAGCCTTCATCAAAATTCAAAAATATAGGGTTCAAAGACCTTCCAGTTTGGGTAACCCGTGGAGATTCAAAAATTCATGCACCCAGAAAGCACGGGAGCTCTGTGTCCTTTCCACCTGCCTTGCTCTAATCATTTCTCCCATCTGTCTGTTCCAGAGTTATAGCCTTGTATTATAAGTGGGTCATCTAGTAAGTAAAATGTTTCTCTGAGATCTGTGAGCTGCTCTAGAAAATTAATCAAATCCAAAAAGGGTGTCATTGGAACTACTGATCTCTAGCCAGTTGATCAGAAGCACAGGTGACAATCTGGACTTGCATTTGGCATCATAATTGGGGTACGGGAGCAGTCTGTAGGACTGAGCCCTAAACCTGTGGGATATGATGCAACCTACAGATACAAAGTGTGAGAATTGAGCTGAATTATAGGATACCCAGCTGGTTTCAGAGAATTTCTTGGTGTGGGAAAAAAGTCCATACATTGGCATTGGTATCAGAGTAATTAATAGATTATTACAGATCAGAAAACAATTTTCATTTTGAGTATGTGCTACATTTAAGCAGGGTTTTTTTCTATTAGCCATTAAAGAAAATACAAAACTGACTCACCATATAATTGGTTTCACTGCTCATGCTTAATTCTATAAATGGATACTTATAAAGACACTAAAGAAAACATGGGGCAACCAAGTAAATTACGTAATATTACAGGTTGTGCATGGGTTTAGCAAAAACTATGACAGTGGCACCCAATCCTTGAAGTTCAGAAAACTCTGCTATGAGTATTGACAGGCAGAGCGTTGGGTATGTAAAACATAATGGAAGATGGAAGGCGCACACTGGCATTTAAGGAAGCCAGATTCACTCCTGTGAATGGAGATGTTCAGAGAGATCACCACACGGTCACAGGAGGCACATTCAGGATAAGGGAAAGTCACTTCAGCCAAAACAGAGTTAGTAAAGCATCAGACTAAGTTGCAAATAACCTTGGAGGTCATTTTATCTCATCCTCACCCTAACACAGTGACCAATAATGGTGGAAATATTGGCAGGGGGCAAATTGTGAGGACATTGAATGTAAGTTTTAGACTTGCTTGTATAGTTTAGAAAGACTCATTAGACGTTCTTTTTTTTTTTTCATTTCAGTTTTGCATATAAAAATGAGGAATGCTCTCTTAATGAAAATTTCACTCCATAAGTGAATGTATAAAATTTTTTTAAAATATTTTTACATTTATTTCTAAGAGGTGTCTACTTTAATGATTTAGAGTAAGTACAGCCTTCCAGGCATTTTTTTATTCAAATACATGTACATATGGATACATTTACTTATTTTCTCAACAAAATTGTGTATCTACTCTAAACCCTTTCCACACTTTGCTTTTTTATTTAACAATCAATGTTGTGCATTTTTCCATGTAAAGCCAGGTGGGTTTACTTACTTTAATGGTCTACAGCCTTTCACTTTGCAGATACCACACTGCTGATTCAACCAGGGCCCTGTTAATTGGCGTTTGGGTTCACCAAAGATTTTGGATAGACAAAATAAAAAAATTTTAAAGAAAATATCTTTTAAAATGTAACGGTTGAAATATGTCACATACTAAGACTGGTAAATGTTCTCTGATGTAGGATAAAATACCCTTTTGCACAGATGAGCTATCTATTCAGGTCATTCATACAGACTTGTATAGAATAACTTAAATATTTTTAAAGCTTTGTGCCAGTTTACGAGAGGAATGCTTATTATTATTTTTTTAATCACAGATTCCCTCTGAAAAATCAGATCAAAATTTATGTACTTTATTCCCGGAAAATTGTACCAGTTTGAAAAAAAGATGATGCAAGTATTAAAACTGAACTCCATCCTTTAGTTCATGGCTACACATGAAGTCTAACTATTGTTCTGATGACTGCTCTAAAGTCCTAACTATTGGGTTGTCAGAAAAGTCATGATGCAGTTTTGCAAAGAAAAACATAGAAAAAAATACATCATGACTTTTTTGACAACCCAATATTGTCAGTTTCTGAAACAAGCTAAGCAGCTCCATAACTTGAATATGCCATTCCATCGGTCCACAGTTCCCCACCCAGCCCTGCCTGTTCATTTGCTATCGACAATAATTGAGCACTCCCCAAATATGACTTGTAAAGTAAACCTACCTCATTACTGTTAATTGGCAGGATAAATTCCCACTCTGTGGATGTTCTGCACGTTTGTGGATCCTATTGCAGGGTTAAACCAAATCAACACAGTCCTTCCATCCCATTCATTCCTAACGCAGCCTGTATAGCTACCACATCCCTGTGGGTTTGCAAATCTCTTTCTAGCCTTCTTTTGTTTCTCGATTCTTCTCACCTCATTTTGCCACTCTTCACTGTTCAGTCTTCTCTACTCTCCAATCACGATCCCGGAAAGAACCAGTCTTTCATTTGGCCAAGCTAATGATCATTGTTCTGATTACAGGGGAGAGCTCTGCCTGACAGTCCACCTCCTGAGTCACCACCCCGTGTCTGGATGGTAACCATCCTAGTACAATCAGCGCTCCTTTCTGCATAGACTAGCCCAGGATCGTTTGCCTGAGCAAAGAGATCCTTTAGCTACAAGGGAGCTTTGAACATAACATATACGTGACAAGGCTAGGAAAATAAATATGTATTACATTGAAATTCTTTAATCCCACTATTCCACTTGTACCAAATTATAGCTCTCAGGCATTTTCTATCCTTCACTTTTCACCCTGATCACCATTCTGAGAAGTGATTAGTGAGCATCTGTCAGAGGTCCTGCAGAGATGTAGAAAGGAGTTCAAGTGAAATGTAAGTGTCTACATATGGGATATGGGAACTGGCTAGAGAAACAGCAAAGTTGATCATTTTTACCAAACTTCCCCAGTTCTACAGATGTTCCTGTTTATTGTCCCAGGGCTTGGCTAAAATGGAGAAAGGAAGATACATACAATTTTGTGGTAACAGGCAGGCAATAAGTGTCATCCTGTTTGTGGGAGAATTTGCCCTCCATTCTATTTCAACAATGCAACTTTTTTAACAATGTTTTGTCTTATTTACTTTTTATTTATTTTATGTTTCTTTGTTTGTTTTTACAGCTTATACCCTGCTGCTAGAGGACTTTCATATGAAATATTTGGGACAAAAATATTTTTGTTGGAAATGGGAATAATTTTGTGTCCCTGATTTTGGATGGATAGTGACCTAATACACTATCTTGTATTAGGACAATCATGGCTGTAATCCAGTTACTCCCATCATATGACCCTGGCATTTGGATATGGGTTTCACTTTAGTGCTATTTTGTGAAAAGAAGAAGAAACCCATTATTGCATTGCTGGTGAGAGTCTGTAGTTCTTCCTTCAGAAAACTATTTTACTAGTTAGCACACAACCAAGTCTTTGGCCTTATGGCCAGCAAATAATACATTCTATAAGGATTAACTTTTCATCATTTTTAAACTGACCATAGTGTTACATTAACACTGACTTTAAAAGCTGCTTTTTTTTTTTTTTGGCAGTATTGAGATGAGCATTGTAGACCCCCAACAAAGGATATTACCTCTCTTGGCCAATGTTAAATATTTGTATTATGAATTGTGTGATACATGTAATACAGGTACATGTTAAAATCAATATATCTTTCAATTGAAATAAGCCACCTGCAGGTTTCATCCAGGAGCTTTGGTTTTATAGATTGTCAATTTAAGAAGAAAAATCTCAGTCTATTTCATGGATTCACAAATGCCATACATTTCACTGGGAAGAACTATTCCAGTGCCTCTGCCTGTGGAGTTAATGGCTGGCCTCCTCAGCTTCTGCAGTGCCCGCTCCTGCAGCCCCCAGGCTGCTGTGCTCAGAGTGGTCTTCATGGAACACAGAAGTAGACCCTGAGCTCTTGGTGTGGGCGGCCATGTCACACAAAGGCTGTTCCTCACACTGGACAAAAGACACTGTTACGAGAAAAGGTGTTATAGGGGTGGGGAATCTTGGAATTTGAAAGGGTAGTTAGCCTCTCTGGATGATGTTCATGGAGTTTTCTTGTTTTTATTGTTTGCTTATTTTTATATAATAACAGAACACCTTATTTCCTTTAGGAAACCACTCTTCTACCTCTCAGTCATGTGTTTTTTGTGTGATTGATACCTACAACCTGACCCCATGGTTCATAGCCAGCCAACCACATCACCACATCTGTGGTGATTAATCCTGGGTGTTCAATCCAAACAAAAACCTAGGGGACATGTTTTTCTTTTTAATTTTTCCCCCAGAATTATACCACTGTGCCTTTCTGCATTAAGTTCAGAGGCTATATAACCTTTAAGTTTATAAGTCAAGAATGTTTGTATTACAGAGAGCCAAGATTTGAAACAGTGATTATCCAAGTGTTTAATGAATTATGATAGCCACAATTAGAATAAGGGGAAACAGATTGATCAGATATTATAGGAATACTATCAATAAAATTTGATAATTTATTACACATGAAAAGTAAGGGGGAGGTTATCTTCAAAAGTGATTTCAAGTTTTGTTTTGTTTTAATTTTGAGTAATATGTGGATTGTTTTAACTGTCACCTAAAAACTTGGTCACATCAGAGGAAAAAAAAAAAGAAGAAAGAAAAGAAAGAAAGAAAAGGAGATGCCCTTACCTAAATAGCTCTAATGTCAAATGGCCAAGGAAAGAGGAAAAGGTAGTTCCGTGATTAAGGCTAATCTTATTAAAAAGAACCAGAACTCTACAAGTTTCTTATACAAAGGGCCAATTCTGCTGCACTGGAGGGAAAGGCTATCCTTCCAAGGAGACTTTTTAAAAATTTTCCTAAAATATCAAAATGCAATAGAATCCTCTTCTAATGTGGCTTTTGAACCATTTGGTTTCAGAGTTCCTACCAATAAAACTTGCATTCTTTGAAGAAAAGTGCCAATTGAGACTAGCTGAAAGGAAACCACTTCATTGATCTAAGGATATCGATAATTCACAGGTAATGATCAAAAAAGACCACCCTAGTTGACCTGTAAATCAAAGCTGTCCCACACAGCATTCCATTACTCTTCATCAACATTTTTATACATTACAAAGCAAATTTTATCCTGTGTTTTCAATAATCAAATCTACTATATGGGGTTTGGTTTCAGTTTCTAAGAACAGAAACCCATGTGTGGTTCTAAATTATTAAATGCAATTTTAAAAATGCAAAATGTTCATTTTTCTTAAAAAAAAACAAAAACCTTTGCTGAGAGCTAAGTGGATGTATTAAGGTTAAAACTAGTGTTTTAAAAGCACAGAAAGCAGATAGACTGAATCTGATTCTGGTAGTTATAGAGAAAGTGATGAGGAGATAAGGCATAGATTGCTTCAGAGTTTATGATTCATCAACCATTTGCTGGAAACAAGCAATCAATAGGATATGGGACTCCGACAAAGATGGGAAACATTTGGAGCCATTACTTTCACCCTCTTTCGCAGATGAATGGGATATGAGCAAAGATGTGTGGGTTTCTATATTTTCCAATGACTTAAAGATTTAATAAAGTAGAAAGAAAACCCATTTATCCTTTTTATGAGTCTTTAAGTATGTATGTTCATGGGTGGAATTGTAAGAAATAAAGCATCACATCTTTACTCACCACTTTAATTTATTTTAATTGCTTCTAATAGCACTTTTGTTTGAATCATTTTTTTCAGATTGCTGTTCTTTTTAGTAGTATTTGCCTGCCTCACTAGCAAGATTTGCTATGGAACAATATTAACTATTTCTCAAGTACTTCCTACTTTGTTGTATGAAACGTCTTTAAAGGAGGTTTCAGGGGTAGAAATTGGTTTAAACACAGTATGTCTTCTTGTATCCAATTGTTCTACCTTACCTCCCACTATCTCATATGCTTAGGAAGTCTCCAGCAATGAGGTAATAAGAGCTATATCTGAAATATTTCCCCAAAAATCTGTTAAGTTACCTAGTAAAGCAGGTCATATGTTCATATCTTCACATCTTTTGGAGACAACTGTTAAAATGTCCTCAGAATAAAAAAAAATAGGTTTGTTTTCTCAGAGCAATCTTTCCTTTGAGATTAAAATAATTAATTTAATTATAAAACACACTCAATAAAGGTGACTTAAGTATAACCAAATTTAAGTTTATGACCCTTCAAGGATATTTGAAATCCACAAACCAATATTGATTATCGGGAAATTAAGCTAAAATAAATTAGGAATTGCATTCCTCTGTCCTTAACTATTTCCAAGATAAATAATTCCTTCAGAAACATTTATTGAGTTTCATGCTACGAACCTCACTACAAGCTGAAAATCTAGCAGAATCACCAAAGTTTTCAGTTGTCTTAAATGTTAACAGCAAACACAAAGTAGCCTGAACAAACCCTGCTGTGCTATCCATCCTTTTTTTATCTATGGGAAGGCCAGTATCTACAGAAAAGCCAAATGGCCACGCAACAAATTCTCTACTGTATGGTCATAATTAAACCCAACAAAGAACGGATTTTGGGGAAGGAGTTTAAAAAAGTATCTACTTGGAGACTTCCTCTTCTTGGCAAATGGAACAGACATGTTTTCCTTATTCCTCCTGATAAATATAACTAAAAATTCTGGACATTTATATAAAACATTTTTGTTTTCTTTTTTTAAATTCTGAAAGAGAAAAGAATGTACACCAGCTAGGGACCTAGAGACCTGTGGAAAGCCATGGTGATAGCTGCCTGGAGGTTTTCTGTTTTGTGTTATATTTCCTTGACTTGGAACCAAAAAAGGCAGTGATCCAAAAATGCCAACAGGCACAGACAAAAAATTCCCATCAGACCCTGTCCCTATAGCCAAAGGACCAAAACAATAAAAGCCTAACAAGATAGAAAACTTTTAAACAAAAACTGCTTCACTTCAGTCAAACACCACAGAAAAAAACTGTGGCCCCATCCACACCCACGTGAGCAAAGGAAGAAAGGAGAGTCTAGACTTCCTCATGAGACTGTTAAAAGGTACCCAGACACCCCTGCAGAGGGAGTGTCAGAAAAGTGACTAAAAAGTAAAAATCACCCCCTTGTAGTATGAGTGGAGAGAATATGGAGAGTCTGGACTTCTTGCCTCTCTCCCCGCTGTATTAGTATCAAAGGAGGATGGAAGTAGTGTTTTAGGACTTTCACTATCACCCAGAGGTAACAAAGTGACCTCCAGCAAAATGTCAGTGGAGGCCTTATGGGGAGCATCACTCCAACCTCCACCCCAGCAGTAATGAGGAGCACCCTTCTATGTATTAACAGAGATTGAGTGAGAAACCTGGACTTCTACCTCAACATGACAGTAATGAAACAGTGTCCTCTCTCCTTTCCCTCAATGGAACTATGTCAGAAAATCGAATGGAAGCAGAATCTGTAAATAAGAACAAGACTCATAACATGACACGAAAATGTCCAAGTTTTTACAAAAATCATTCATTGTACCAAAAATAGAAAAATCTAAAATTGAATGAAAAAAGGTTACCAATAAATGCAAATACCAAGATGACACAGCTGTTAGAATTATCTGCCATAGATTTTAAAGCAGCCATGATAAAAATGCTTTAATGAGAAAATACAGACATACCTGAAACAAGTGGAAAAATACAAAGTCTCAGCAAAGAAACAGAAAATCGCTCCAAACAGAGAAGATGACATTAAGAAAAGCCAAACAGAAATATTAGAACTTAGAAATAAATAACTGAAATAAAAACTTCTGAGTATAGGCTCAATAGTAGAATGGAAGAGATAAAGGAAATAATCAAAAAAAGTGGAAGATAAAACAACTCAATCTGAGCAACAGAGAAAAAAAATGATTGAAAAAACAAATGGAGAGTCTCAGGAAATTCTGAAACTATTACAAAAGATCTAATATTCATGGCACCAGAGTCCCAGAAGAATAAGAAAAAGAGGTTGAGACTGCGAAAGTAATGTAAAAAATAATGACTAAAAACTTCCTAAATTTGGCAAGAGACATAAAAATATAGATTCGAGAAGATGATCAAATCCCAAACAGGATAAACGCAATAAATACACATAAGACACTTCATAATGAAATGGCTGAAAACCAATGACAATGGAAAAAAACTTGAAATCATGCAGAAAAAAAACACGACCATATTTCTAGGGAAAAAACAACTTAAATGACTTTGAATTTCTCATCAGAAAACTGCGAGGCATACATTTTTCAAATGCTGAAAGAAAAGAACTTACAACCCAGAATCTTATACAGTGAAAATATCCTTAAGAATAGAAAGGGAAACCAAGACATCCTCAGATGAAGGAAAAGTAAGAGAATTTATTGCTAGCTAACCTACCCTACAAAAACAGCTGTAGGAAGTTCCCCAAACAGAAAAGAAACAAAGGAGAAAGCTTGGAACATAAGGAAGAATGGAAGAATATTATAAGCAAAAATATGGGTGAATAAAACAGACTTTCCTTTTCTATAGAGCTTCTAAATTACGTTACATGGCTGAAGCAAAACTAAAAACTGAAGTGGATCTAAGTATATGTAGAGGAAATATTTAAGATAATTATAAGTAATGGCATTTGTCTTTCTCTACCTGAGTTATTTTACTTAGGATAATACCCTCCAGATTCATCCATGTGGTTTCACTTATATGTGGAATATAAAAACAAAACAAATAAAACAAAACAAAAACAGACTCATAGAAATGAGACCAAAGGGCTAATTATCAGAAGGGAGGGGATGTGGGATGGGTGAAAAGCGGAAAAGGAATATAGTCAATAATATTGTGATAAGTCCGCACGGTGACAGATGATGACTAGAATTAGCAGGGTGAACACATTGTAAGGTATAAAAATGTTGAATCACTATATTATACACCTGAAACTGATATAACCAATAGAAGATCACATACCAAGTATAGTTATATACTTAAACTTTAAAAAAAATGTTAATTAGAAATAAAGGAGGGTAAAAGATCATAAAGGGAAGGAGGTTGCTGTACTCTACTCAGTCTGGTCATAGAAAGACTCCAGAAGACTGTGATAATTTATGTATATAAATGCAATATTGTGAGTTAGAGAACAGTCCACTATATGGGCTTTTTACCGACACCATCTACAGAGTCTGGGAATCTCCCAAATCATCCTCACTTTCAACGCTTGTAAATTCAGGGGTCTCTAACATTGTCCTGAAGTTGGATAATTTGCTGGAAAAACTCATGGAAATCACTGACAGCTGATACTCGTGGTTATAGTTTATTACAGTGAAAGGATGCTGATTAAATTCAGCCAAGAAAAGAGATGCAAGGGATAGAGTTTAGGAAGGTTCCAAACCTGGAGGTCCCAGTTGTCTTCTCCTAGTGAATTCCTTGACAGTGTTAACTCCTCCCATCAATGATGCATGGCAATACACATAAAAGTGTTACCATTAGGAAAATTCACCCGACTCTTAGTTTCTGGAGTGTTTACTGGGTTTCAGTCACAGATAGGGTGGACTGACCACATAGCTAACCTCAGACTTCAGCCCCTCCACAAGTCAAGCTGATGCCTTTTGACCCAAAGTTCCCACCATAAATTACATTGTCAGATTATCTGGTATGGCCCAAAGTCCCCATCCTAAATTGCTATATTATACTCTTATCAGGCATGAAATACCAAGGGCCTAGAGCCCACCTCCCAGTAGCTGAGGGAAAAAAAAAACAGATCTTTCCTGGGTAAAGTTACTTAATAACTACAGAAACCACTGAGGTATTGTAATTAGGAAGGTAAATAAAACTGGAGAAATAAAAAACACAGATGACAAATAGGAAACATAAAATAAATAAATAAAACTGACAAAATTCAGTCTTAACATAGTAATAATCACATTAAATAAAAGGTTTAAATACAATAATTAAAAGATACAGATTGTGAAACATAGCTAAAGCAATGATGAGACGATATACAATATTAAATGTATACATTAGAAAATAGAGAAAATTTCAAACAAATAACCTAGGCAATCATCTCAAGAACCTAGAACAAACCCAAAATAAAGCGGACGAATGACATGAGGAAGCTCAGATCAGAAGTCAGTGAAACTGTAAACATAAAAACAATATAGGATTCACCAGAACAAAGCTTTTTCTTTTTTTTTTTTGGAAAAGATTAATAAAATTGGCAACCCTTTAGGAAGACTGACAAAATAAAGACAAATTACTAATATCAGAAATAAAACAAAAAACATCACTATAGAACCTACAGATATCAGCAAGATAATGGGGAATACTACAAACAACTCTACACACATAAATTTGACAACTTAGATGAAAAGGACCATTTCCTAAAAAAAAAACAAAAACAAAAACAAAAACAAAAACCCATAAACTATTATAAATATTAAGGAAATTAGATTTATAATATAACAATTCTTCCCCAAAAAGTTTTACCAAATACTTAAAGATAATTAATATCAATTCTATATTCATTTCCAAAACATAGAACAAGAGGGATATTTCCCAATTCATTTAATGAAGGTCAAATTACTCTGAAACAAGAACCAGACAAAGATACTACCACAAAACAAACAAACAAACAAAAAACCAGACCAATAACTTTTATGAAGTTCAATGTAAAACCCACAACCCAGAAATATATTTATGCAAATATGCCCAACTAATATCTGATAAAGGTGCAAAAACAATTAAATGAATGAAATACAGCCTTTTCAATAAATCGTGCAGGTTCAACTGGACATCCATAGGCAAAAAATAAGAATGACTTTGATCTAAGTCTCACATTTTATACAAAAATTTAACAAAAATTATATTACAGCAAGTGAAATAAGCCAGTCACAAAAAGACAAATACTGTATAATTTCATTTATAGGAGGTACGTAAACTACTTTAATTCATGGAAACTGGAAGCAGAATGGCGATTACTATGGGCTGCGTAGAGGGTGAAAGAGGAATTGCGGTTTAATGGGGAGGGAGTTTCAGAGATGCAAGATGAAAAGCTCTGGAAATATGTGTGAAAACAACCTGTGTATAGTTATCGCTACTAAATTATACTCAAAATGGTAAAATGATAAAGTTGATGCTATTTTTTCGCAATAAAACAAAATTTAAAGTACACCAAAATGGATCACAGACTTAAAAGTAAACTGTAAAGCCATGAAATATTTAGTAAAATATATAGGAAAATTTTTTGAGGATGTAGAGCTAAGCAAAGAGTTCTTAGACACCAAAAGCATGATCCTTAAAAGGAAATATTTATAAATTAGATGTCATCAAATTTAAAATATTTTGCTCAGTGTAAACTTCTGTAGAAGACGAAAAGACAAGTTTCAGATGGGAGAAAATATTCACAAGCCATATATCTAACAAAGATTAGCATATAGAATATATAAGAACTCTCAAAACTTAGTAGAAAGAGACAAACAATTCAAATAGAAAATGAGCAAAAGACAGGAAGAGTAATCTGACTGAAGAAAATATACAGAAAAGATGTTCAACATCATTAGCCATCATGGAAATGCAAATTAAAACTTTAATGAGATAGCACTACACACCTATGAACATGGCTACAATAACAATATTGACCATACCAAATGCTAGTGAGGGTGTGGAGAAATTGGATCTCTTATACACTACTGGTGGGAGTGTAAGATGTTAGGGCCACTAGAATGTAAGATGTTAGGGCCACTAGTTAAACTAGTTAAACTACTGGTGGGAATGTAAGATGTTAGGGCCACTAGTTAAACAGTTTGATAACTTACTAGAAGCTAAACATGCAACAACCATATGACCCAGCAATTGTATTCCTGAGCATTTATCTCAGAGAAATAAAGATGTATGCTCACACAAATACCTCTACATGAATGTCTCTAGTCATTTTCTTTATAATAATACAAATACTGGGAATAACCCAAATATCCTTCAATGGGGGACTGGTGAAACAAATGGTGATGCATCCACATCATGGAATACAACTTAACCATATGAATTATGATATGTGAAAATAAAAATACCAATCCTAAAAGGGTACATACTATATGATTCCATTTACAAAACATTATTGAAATGACCAAATTCTAGAAATGGAGAACAGAGTAGAGATTTGGGGAGTTAAGGAGAGTGTAGAGATGATAGCCACATGGGTGTGTCTATAAAGAGGAAACCCTGAAGTGATGGAAATGTTCTGTATCTCGACTGTATTAATATCAACATCCTATATGTTACAACTATTATAATTTTGAAAAATGTTACCATTGAGGAAAATGGATAAAGTATACAAGGTCTCTCTTTCTAATATTTCTTATAACTGCAAGTTAATCAACAATTATCTAAAATTAAAAAAAAAATTTAGTGAAAAAAATAAACCACTTGTCGCAGAAGTCTGATTAGTAAACATAAAGATCAGGCTGAAGTTTAAAAATTATCAGTTTGCAACCTTCATGATAAAGATTAGATCAGGCACGATGCTAAGTTTACTGAGAAATGTTAATTAGGAGCAGGATATCTTCATGGTCTCAAACGTCTCCTCATAGACAGACAATTAATTCCAAGACAGAAAAAAAAAGTAATTATATATTGGAAAAACCAAGAAACATCTTTATTATGTGATCAAAATTATCATCAACAATGAGTCTCCGATGGATACTACGTACCTGAGAAGGACAAAGCAACCCCTATGTAGTGCCTTAGCTAAGAATGTGAAAACTCAATCTAATCACGAGGATACAGACCAATAAAAAAATGAGAAATATGCCATTACAAAACAGGGCGGGGGGACTGTATTGTTCAAAATGTCAATGTTCTAAAAAACAAAGGCTGTGGAAATGTTTCAGGCTAAGGGAGGCTAAAGATACATGGCAAATAAATGTAATACCTAATACTGGACTGGCTCCTGTAGGGATAGGGTAGGGGGAATTCTATAAAGGACATTATTGGGTAATTGAGAAAAGCTAAAGTCATTCGCCTTTAACCAAGGAAGTAAAAGACCTGTACTCAGAAAATTATAAGATATTGAAGAGAGAAATTAATGAAGATATAAATAAATGGAAGCATGAACCATGCTCATGGGTAGGGAGAATTAACATAGTTAAAATGTCCATACTATCCAAAGCAATCTATAGATTCAATGCAATCCTTATCAGAATACCTATGGCATTTTTCATAGAGCTAGAACAAACAATCCTAAAATTTATATAAAACCATAAAAGAGCCCGAATAGCCACAGCCATCTTCAAAAAAGAAGTACAAAGCTGGAGGTATCATGCTACCTGATATCAAACTACATTACAAAGCCACAATAATCAAAACGGCATGGTACTGGCATAAAAACAGATACACAGATCAATGGAACAGAATAGAGAGCTCAGAAATAAATCTATCCATATATGGTCATTTAACCTATGACAAAGGAAGCAAAAATATACAATGGGGTAAAGACAGTCTATTTAATAAATGGTTCTGGGAAAACAGCACAGATACATGCAAAAAAAAAAAGAAAAGAAAAGAAACTAAACCACCTTCTTATGCCATATACAAGAAAAAACGCAAAATAGATTAAAGGCTTTAATGTAAGGCCTGGAATAATAATTTTCAAAAAAAAATAGGCCATAAACTCTCAGACATTACCCTTAGTAATATTTTTACTGATATATCACCTCAGGCAAGGGAAACAAAAGAAAAAAAATAAACAAATGGGATTACATCAAAATAAAAAGTTTTGCACAGCAAAGTAGATGACCCACAAAACAGAAAGACATCCTACTGAATAGGAAAAGATGTGACAATGATACACCTGATAAGGAGTTAATACCTAAAATCTATAAAAAACTCATACAACTCAACACCAAAACTCAAACAATCCAATTAAAAAATGGGCAGAGAACCTGAGTAGACACTTCTCCAAAGAGGACACACAGATGGCCAACAGGCATATGAAAAGATGCTCAATAATCATCAGAGAAACACAAACTGAAACCACAATGAGATATCACCTCACACCTGTCAGAATGGCCATCATCAATAAATCAACAAACAACAAGTGTTGGCGAGGATGTGGAGAAAAGGGAGACCTTGTGCACTGTTGGTGGAATTGCAAATTAGAGCACGCACTATGGAAAACAGTTGGAGGTTCCTCAAAAACTTAAAAATAAAACTACCTTATGACCCTGCAATTCCACTCCTGGGTATTTATCCACAGGAACCCAAAATGCTAATTTAAAAAGATACATGCACCCCAATATTCACTGCAGCACAATTTACAACAGCCAAGTTAGGGAAGCAACTTAAGTGCCTATCAATGTCAATTGGATACATAAATTGTGGTACATATATGCAATGGAATATTACTCTGCCATAAAAAAGAATGAAATCTTACCATTTGTGAAAACATGGATGGATTTAGAGGGTATTATGCTAAATGAAATAATTCAGAATGAGAAAGAAAAATACCTTATCATCTCACTTATATGTGGAATCTAAAGAACAAAATAAACAAACAAAGAAAACAGAACCAGACCCATAAATACAGAGAACAAACTTGTTTGCTAGATGGGAGGGGAGTTGGGGGGCTAGGTGAGAAGGGTGAAGTGATTAAGAAGTACAAATTGGCAGTTACAAGAGTCACAGGGATGTAAAGTATAGGATGGGGAATATAGTAAAAAATATTGTGAATACTACATGTCAGACAGATGCTATTCTTGTTGGGGGAATCACTTCATAAATTATATAAATGTCTAAACACTACACTGTACACCTGAAACTAATATAAAATAATATTAAATGTCAACTATAATTTTTAAAAATAGTCACAGGGATACAAAGTACACTATAGGGAATATAGTCAGTAACATTGTAATAAATGTGTACAGTGTGAGATGGTTTATAAACTTATTGCTGTTATCACTTTGTGAGGTATATAAATGTCGAATCACAATGTTGTTTTGTACACCTAAAGCTAACTTAAAAAAAAAGGAGTTCTGTTATTACATGCATACCTCATTTTATTGCGCTTTGAAAATATTGCGATTTCATCAACATTGAGGCAAGACCCTCCGCCAGCAGAAAGGTGGCAACTTTATGAAGGCTCACAGGATGGTTAGTATTTTTTAGCAATGAAGTACTTTTAATTAAGGTATGTATATATATATATATATATATATATATATATATATATATATTTAGACATAAGACTATTGAACACTTAATAGACTATAGTATAGCGTAAACATGACTTTTATAAGAACTGTGAAACCAAAAATTTTGTGTGACTTGCTTTATTATATTTTACTGTGGTGGTCTGGAACCAAACAGGCAATATTTCTGAGGTATGCATGTATACAAGAAAAGACAAACAATAGAAACAAGAAAACTCCGTGCACATCATCCAGAGAGGCTAACTACCCTTTCAAACGCTAAGATCCCCACCCCTATAACGCCTTTTCTCGTAACAGTGTCTTTTGTCCAGTGTGAGGAACAGCCTTTGTGTGACATGGCCGCCCACACCAAGAGCTCAGGGTCTACTTCTGTGTTCCATGAAGACCACTCTGAGCACAGCAGCCTGGGGGCTGCAGGAGCGGGCACTGCAGAAGCTGAGGAGGCCAGCCATTAACGCCACAGGCAGAGGCACTGGAACAGTTCTTCCCAGTGAAATGTATGGCATTCGTGAATCCATGAACAGTCTGAGATTTCTCCTCTTAAATTGACAATCTATAAAACCAAAGCTCCTGGATGAAACCTGTAGTTGGTTTACTTCAATTGAAAGATGTATTGATTTTAACATGTACCTGTATTATGTTTATTACACAATGAATGCATAATATATGAATATTTAATGAGCATTTAAAATACTTTGGAACTATCAAATATTTATGAATAAATATTCACAGGCTCCCAGAAAGATAGCGCGCATTTACCAAGACAAGTAATATTCTTTGTGGTGGGGACCGCAATGTTCCTCTCAATGTTACAAGTACATAAACTGATTTAAAAAGCTTCTTGAACTTAATGTTGATATAAAACTTGTGACAGAATAGAAACTGATAAAAATTAAGTACTTTAAAAAGTGTATTATTTGCTGGCAGTAAGGCCAAAAACTTGGTTGCGTGCTAATCAGTAAAATAGTTTTCTGAAGGAAAACTGCAGACTCTAACCAGCAATGCAATAATGTGTTTTTTCTTTCCACAAAATAGCACTAAAATGAAACCTATAGCCAAATGCCAGTCATATGACGGCAGTCAATGGATTACAACCATGATTGTCCTAACACAAGATAATGTTTTATGTCACTATCCATCTAGAATCAGGGAAACAAAATTATTCCCATTTCTAACAAAATTTCTTTTTGTCCTAAACATTTCATGTGAAAGTCCTCTAAGCAGTCGGGTATAAGCTGTAAAAACAAATAAACATAAAATAAGTAAAAATAAACAAAACCAAAATTCCATTGTTAAAAAGTGAGGACAAATTCTCCCACGTCACAAATGCAGCCACACTTATTCTCTGCCTGTAACCACAAAATTATATATATCTTCCTTTCTTCATTTGAGCCAAGCCCTGGGGCAATAAACAGGAATGTCTGTAGAACTGGGGAAGTTTGGTAAAAATGATCAAGCTTTGCTGTTTCTCTAGCCAGTTCCCATATCCTGTATCTGGACACTTACATTTCACTTGAACTCCTTTCTACATCTCTGCAGGACCTCTGACAGATGCTCACTAATCACTTCTCAGAATGGTGATCAGGGTGAAAAGTGAAGGACAGAAAAAGTCTGAGAGCTGTAATTTGGTATAAATATTTAAAATAATGGGATTAAAGAATTACAATTTAACATATGTTTATTCTCCTAACCTTGTCGCTTACATGCTATGTTCAAAGCCCCCTTGTAGCTAAAGGATCTCTTTGCTCAGGCAAACGATCCTGCGCTAGTTAGTCTATGCAGAAAGGAGCACTGATTGTACTAGGATGGTTACCATCCAGACACGGGGTGGTGACTCAGGAGGTGGACTGTCAGGCAGAGCTCTCCCCTGTAATCAGAACAATGATCATTAGCTTGGCCAAATGAAAGACTGGTTCTTTCCGGGATCGTGATTGGAGAGTAGAGAAGACTGAGCAGTCAAGAGTGGCAAAAAGAGGTGAGAAGTATCAAGACACGAGAAAGGCTCGAAAGAGATTTGCATACCCACAGGGATGACTGAGAACGAACAGGCATGGCTGGGTGAGGAACTGTGGACTCTTGGAATGTTACATTCAAGTTATGGAGCTGCTTAGCTTGTTTCAGAAACTGACAGTAGTTAGGACTTCAGAACAGTAGTCAGGACAACAGTTAGACTTCATGTGTAGCCATGAACTAAAGGACAGAGTTTAGTTTTAATACTTGTTTCTCCTTTTAAAACCTCTAAATCTTGGTTTTCTTAAAGACTAATTCTTGGCTTAATTTTCTTTTCTACTTATAATCTTTCTTAGGATTTAATTTTGTCTCAGGGCTTCAAACGTATCCTTTCACTAAAACCTTTCAAATATATATCTGCATCCCAAACCTCTCTTTTGAGCTCCAGATTCAAATATTCCCCTGCCTATTTGATCTCTCCATTTGAATGTATCACGGGCACCTCAAGTTGAATATGTCTAAAATAGAATCTTTGACTTCCATTTCATTTGCACCCCATTCAAAATAATCATAATCATAATCATAATCACAATAATACCACCAATGTCTTGGCAATAATGCCAGAAATCTAGGAGACATTCCTCGCTTCTACCTTTCCTCATTCCCACATTCACTATCTGGATTCAGTCTACTTTTCCCCATCCGTTCTTCCACCGCACTAGGGAAAGTCACTGTCATTTTCTGAGACACCATCGCAGCTTCTTAACTGGCCTCTCTCGTTTCCTTCTTGTCCCCATGCTTCTCCCATATGTCCTGCCATATCCAGTGCTTTAATTTAGGAGATAACAATAGTGACTAATATCATCACTAACGTGTATATAGGACTTAATATACCTACATGCTTTCCACGTGTTAGCTCATTTAAATTAGACTAAGCAATATCATTCCCTTGTTTACAACGCTTCCATGTATATCTATGGCATTTAGGAGAAACAAAAGCAAATAAAGGCCCCCTCCGAATCCTAGGTGAATAAGCCACCGCCTGCTCCTCTGATCTAAACTCATCAATCTCTTCCCACTCTCAACTCCTGAAAGGCTCTCAGTTTCCAGAACATACCAAGTTCTTCCAGACGCAGCTTCTTGGTGCCCAATATTTCCTTTTCTAGGAGCCTGATTCCCCAGGCACTTTGCCTTACTGTTTTCTTTTATCTTTCAGTGTCGCTTCATTATTACCTTCTTCTACAAGTGTGCCCTGACCACTCCCTCTGAAACAGCCCTCACTCTCAGCCACATAACCTCGTTTACTTATTTCATGGTTCAAGTCGTAATTAATAACTATTCCATTCTTTGAACATATGTTTAATTGGTGCCTTCCACCCCAGCATGTAGGCATTGTAAATGTAGAATTGCCTGTTCTGTTCTTTCTTGTCGCCCTGGGTTTTTAGAACACAGTGCCTGTCACCTAGTAGGTGCTTAGTGAATATTTATTGAGTCAATGAAGTAAATGTGTTTAAGAATTAGTCAGGGTAGACCCAGAGCTATAAAATCACCCCTAAATCTCAGTGAATTCACACAAAAACAGATTTATTCCTGGCTCACCTAACAGTCCAAAGAAGGTCAGTGGGGATTGTAGAGATTTCATCATCTTCAATATACAGCTGCTAATTTTTGTTTAGAAAATGACACCCCACTGGTAGATGGCGTGGGGGGGGGGTGGAGAGGGTAGAGATGAGAAAAGACACACTGTCTCTTAAACTCTCTAGGCAGAAGTGGTGTGTGACACTTATGATCAGATTCTGGTTTTTTTTTTTTTTTTAGCTGAGCCATCCTGCCACCTGTTGGCAGCTCAGCGGCTGCTCAGCTCGGGCTGGACTCGAACCGCAGTTGCTCAGAGCTCAAACTCTTGAGCGAGCTCTTAACCAACTGAGCCACTCGGCCGGCCCTATGATCAGATTCTAACATCCAGAACCGGTCATGTAGCCCCAGGTAGATGCGAGGGGTATGGCAACATCACTTAGCCTTGTGTCCAAAGACAACTGGGTTGCTGAGCATCTAGTCAGTCTTCTGCTCCGTAACATGGTTATGTGACTGCTTATGGTTGCATCCTCCATCTCCATCAAGATCTGGATTGTCTTCATGTCAGGGGCCCTGATTCTGTCCTCTACTTACCATTCAGGCCAAAAAGGTATAATATTTCTATTATTAACTTAATAAGTTCTGTTGATTAGTTGCTCAAAATGAGTCTAACAAGAGTGAACACACACTCATATTGCTGGCAAAGAAAAAATTCTGGAATAATCAATATACCTGGGCCTAAATCCCTTCCTTGAGTAAACTCTACTTGTTATGTAACTTGAGGAAGCCAATTTGCCTGAGTCTGAACCTCATTTTTTTCCTATTGGAAGATTCTTATATTAGCTCTATATCTCAACAAAAATAAACTTTGATGACTTAAAGCATGCTTTTAATTAAGTATTCTAGACCATGCAGCTGCCAGGTATCCTTCTAAGCTTAATTTAGAACCAGTATGCATAAGCCCTTTATCTCTAAACAAAAGCTGAAAGGCTATTTTTATATTTTATCCATTATTTACACAGAAAAATAGTGATTGAAGTTTGCCCAGAAATTAAATGAATAACTCAAATAAAAAATAAATTTGTGTTTTGACATTGAAACTATTATATGTGGTCGTGTATAAGAAATTATTTCAGGCAAGTTTTCCTATTATATTAGCTTATTTTACTTATCTCATTACTGGCACCACGTACATGAAAGGCTGAAGGTAAAGCCAGTAAAATGTGATTCCCCAATTTCAGACCCTGAACCCCAATATGTTTCAGCCATGATTGATATGTATTACTGAAAGGTTTTATACCAGAAAAATAATATAGATTTACATAGCATTTTTAAATCTTATAATATAGAGGACATTCACATGTATATCATTTGATACCAAAAGCCTGAGTTATGTAGTACAATTTTCCCACGTCCATTTTATAAGTTACCACATTTTGCCACATGTAATGAATATTTTTTTGCCCAAATGTGTGAGGGAAAAATAAGGATGTGTATTATACTAATTCTGTATCTATATAAATGTTTTTAATTCTTTTACTTATGCTTAAGAGTTCAAAGTGTAACTCTAGAAATCAGTAACGATATTTGTTATTGCAAAATAATACCCTGGAATACAATAATCGATTTTGTTGAACTTATGATGAACTTTCAACAACGAAGAATTCTTGGCCTTCTGTGATGCATAAATATCATAAATTTGTTACCAGTACATAAAATTTCATGTACCATACTATGTTAAAAAATAAATGCTAAAGTTCCTTTATAATACAAAGAACAAGTACCTAAATATAAACAAATAAAAATTTGAATTAAAAAATTAAAATGAAAGATTTTTTCCCTTAAAGTTTGGGTCAAAAACGTGGGTGTGCATTACACTTGGCAAAACACAGTAGGAAAATTTTGCTCAGGGAGAATAGATGTTTACTCTGTATTTTAGCATGCAACCATGAGTTAGCTAGCTATCGTTGTGTAACAAGACACCCTAAACCTTAGTAGCTCAGAAATATGTATTTTGCTCATGATTCTTAGGTCAGCAATTTAGTCTGGGCACAGCTGGGTGGCTCTTCTGGGCTTGGCTGGGATTACTCAGACCCCTGCAGTCACCTACTACTAGGCTAGGAGGCATTGCAAAAAAAGGCAATCATATACTCATATATACACTTTCATGTTGTTGCACACATCATTAGTCACTGATTTATAACTGCTGATGACTATTCCATTATATATGGATATAGCAAAATAGATTTATCCATTTGTCTGTTTATTGGCATTTGAGTTGTTCCCAATTTGTGCTGTTAAAGCTATGATTAACATTTGTGCACATGTCTTTGTATGAATGTATACTTTCTTTCCTTGTAGATAAATGTCTAGGAGTGTAATAGCTGAATAATATAGCAGATGTAAGTTTAACTTTTTAAGAAATTGTTAAATGGTATCCTATAAGGTTGTATGATTTTATATTCCCACCAGCAGTGAAAGGGAATTCCAGTTGTTCCATCACTTCCCCAACATTTGGTTTGGTTGGTCTTTTAAAAATTTTAGAAAAAATAGGTATACAATGCTTCCTCACTGGGTTTTAACTAGTATTTTCCTGATAGTGTTGAACATCTTTTTATATGCTTATGTGCCATTCATATATTATTTAAGGTGCAATGTCTATTTATATGTCTTACCCATTTTATTGGCTTGTCTTATATTGAAGTTTAAGACTTGATATAATCTAAATACAAGTACTTTATCAGATATTTGTTACCTTGGTGTTATCAGCTCCCACCACGCTCTAACCAAATGAGCTAATTGGCCACCCCCAGAAATTTGTTTTAAAAATATCTGACATTATTTGTTTCTCCCAGTTTGTGGCTTGCCCTTTCATTTTTATAACAATGACTTTTGAAGCACTAAAGTTTTTTATTCTGTTGGCACTCAAGTTGTTTATTTTTTTCTGTTGTCACTCACTATTTATATTCGATTTTGAGAAATCTTTGCCAAACTCAAAGTCACAAAGATTTGCTCCTAAGATTTCTTCTAGCAATATTTTACTTTTAACTCTTAAACTTACATAAACAATTTGAGTTCATTATTGTATATGGTGTGAGATTTTTTAAATCACCCACATCAATAATTATTACATTTTCTTAAGTGGTCTATACATTCCAAATAAAAGCCAGAGAGTATCAGACTGGATGAAAGAATAAGAATGAACTATATATTGTCTACAAGAAAGGGACTATAAATATAAAGACAGTGAACAGATGAAAAAGAAGATACATCATATAATTAAGGGGCTATGTTACTATGAAACAAAATAGATTTTAGGACAAAGAATATCACCAGAGATAAAGAGCAATATTTCATACTGGTGGAATTGTCAAATTGTCAGCAAGACATAACAATTCTGAATGTGTGTACACCTACTATAATATATTTTAAAATATATTAAGCAAAACCTAACAGGATTAAAAGAAGCAATAGATAAATGTGAAGTATAATTAGATTTTTCAGCACTCCCCTCTCAGTAATCAATATAAAAAGCAGACAGAAAACAAGAACTGTTTTAAAAACTTGAACAACATCATCAAACAGATAGGTAGACAGAAAATAAGTATATAGAAGACTTGAACAATACCAACAAAATTGACCTAGTTTATAGCTCAATTAAGATACTACATTGAACAGTGGCAACATTTATGCAATCTCTTCATGTGCACATGGCATTTCATGTGCTGTGACATAATATAGATCTTAATAAATTCTGAAAATATTGGAATCTATCACAGCATTTTTTCTGCCACAACACATTAAATTAAAAATCAATAAAAGCGAGATATTTTAAAAAGCACCAAATACACAGAAACTTAAGAAATGAAACATTTTAAATAACCAATAGATCAAAAACTACTAATAGGTCAAAAAGATATTATCAAGGAAATCAGAAAAATATTTTGAACTTAATGTCACTAATAACACAAGTTATCAACATTTGTGGGATGCAGCTAAAGTTGTGCTTACAAGAAAATTTATTTTCTTGTAAAATATATAAAATATATAAAAAGTTATATAAAAATTATATAACTTTAATGTTATATTAGAAATACAAAAGGTCAAAATTAATTATTTGCATTTCCAAATTATCTATAAAAAGAGGTACAAGAAAGTTAACATTAATAATAATGACAGAAATAAAATTAGTGGAATAAAAACAAAAGGATAAGTGGAGAAAATCAATGAAGACAAAAGTTACATATTTTCTATGGTTAATAATAACGGTATGTTTTCAGCAAAACTGATCAAGAAAAAAAATACAGAAAACATCAAATTATAAATTTCTAATATCAAAAATGAAAGGCAGATATTACAACAAATCCTACAGACATTACAATGATAATGCAATACTATGAACAACCGTATGCCAATGAATTTGACAACATACATGAAGTCAACAAATTTCTTAAAAAACAACTTACTAAGCCTGCTTCAAGAAGTCAAGAAAATATGAACAGCCCTTATATCTATTAAAGAAATTTAATCTATCAAAAACCTCACTGCAAAAAAGAACAGGCCCGAGTGGTTTTATTGTTGATTTTTGTGAATGATTTGTGAAGGAAGTATGCTAATTTTACACAAAAACATTTAGAGACTAGAGAAGGAGGAATCACTTTGCTATTCATGTTATTAGACCACATAACCCTTATACTAAAACTGGAGAAACATATTTCAAGAAATGAATATTATAGGCCAACAGTTTCATTAAAATTGGTACAAAAATATTTATAAAATATTAGCAAATTGAATCCCATAATATGTAAAAATAATACATCATACTGAAGTAAGGTTTATCCCAGGAATCTAATTCACATTAGAAACCAATAAAT
This sequence comes from Hipposideros armiger, assembly GCF_001890085.2. Classification (NCBI taxonomy): domain Eukaryota; kingdom Metazoa; phylum Chordata; class Mammalia; order Chiroptera; family Hipposideridae; genus Hipposideros; species Hipposideros armiger. The sequence goes on along the minus strand of NW_017732819.1, from coordinate 178,011 downwards.
GGAATTTACCAAAATAAGAAAATAAAGGAGAAGAGCCATATTATCACTGAGTAGAAGCAAAGAAAACATATAATAAAATTCAATATCCATCTATAATAAAAAACTTTTAACAAAACATAAATAAACTATACCTTTCTCAAACTGATAAAGGATGTCTACAATGGAACCTATAGTTAGAAACATTTTTAATATCATAAATGAATGTGCACTCTTAAAAGATGAAACAAGTGTCAATATTTACTACTTCTGTTCAACATTATAATGGAGGTTCAGACCAGTGCAATACACACACACACACAAAGGCATAGAGATTAGACAGAAAGAAATAATACCGTCTTTATTCATAGGTAGGAGACATGATAATACACATAAAAAATCCTGTGGAATCTACAAAACATCTACCAGAACCAATAAGAGAGTTTAGCACTGTCACAGTATACATGGTACACATTAAAAAATTGTATTTCTATATACAATAATCAATACAAATGAAATCAAAAGACAATATTTACAATAGCATCAAAACCAAGAAATACTTAAGAACATTGTTTTTTAAATTTCATTTGTTGAGGTATAATTGATATACATTATATTAGTTTGGGGTGTAGAGCATAATGATTGGATATTTGTATATGTTGCAAAATGATCACTACAGGAAGTCTAGTTACCACCCATCACCACACATAGTTATAAATCTTTTGTCATGTGATGAGAACTTTTAAGATTTACTCTCTTAGCAACTTACAAATATGCAATAGAGTATCATTAACAATAGTCGCTGTTCTTACATTACATCCCCATGGCTTATTTATTTTATAACCGGAAGTTTGTACTTTTTGACTCCCTTCACCTAATTTTGCCCATCTTCTAACACCCCTCACCCCTGGAAACCATCAATCTGTTCTCTGTATCTATGAGCTTGTTTGTGTGTTTTAGATTTCACATGCAGTGAGATCATATGGTATTCGTCTTTCTCTGTCTGACTTATTTCACTTAGCATAACATTCTCAGGGTTTATGCATGTAGTCACAAACGACAAGATTTCATTTTTTGTGATTGAATAATATTCTATCTACATATTAAATGGGATATGATTCAATCATATATATATTCATATGTATAATTTTTTCATTCATTCATCCATCACTTGAGACTTAGGTTGTTTCCATATCTTGACTATTGTAAATAATGTTGCAATAAACAAAGGAGCGTATATATCTTTTCAAGTTAATGTTTCTGTTCCATTTTCTTCAGATAAATACACAGAAGTGGGATTGGTGGGACATATGGGTAGTTCTATTTCAAATTTTTTAAGGAACCTCCATACTGTTTTCCATCGTGGCTGCACCAATTTACATTCCCCAAAACAGTGCAGGGCTCCCCCTTTTCCACATCTATGTCAACACTCTTGTCTTTTTGTGACAGCCACTCTAACAGGTGTGAGGTGGTATTTCATTGTGATTTTGATTTCATACTTAGGGATAATTTGAATAAAATATTTGACAGATATGTACACAAAAAACTAAAAACACCGCTAAGAAAAATTTTAAAAGACCTAAATAAATATATATTGTGTTCATGGATTGGGATATTTAATAATATTATCTCTCTTTCAGAGTTGAAGGACAATTTAATTGGAAAGAGAATTCTAGCTGTGTTTTGGACTTTTTTTTCCTTTTCTTTTTATCCCTTTTAATACTTTAAATATTTCATTTCACTTTTCTCTTGCTTGCATGGTTTCTAACAAAAATTGTGATGTACATTCTCTTATTTTATAGGTAAAATGTTTTTGTTTTCTTCTTTTTGATTTCTTTCAAGATTTTTCTTTTTGGCTTTTGCAACACAAATATGATACCTAGACTTTTTTTTTTTTTTTAATTTAGATGGCTCCAGCTTCCTGGATGTTGAGCTGTTATCTGTCATTAATTTTGGAAATTTCTTGGTCATTATTTGTTCTGCTTCCTTCTCTTTTTCTTCTCCTTTCAATTATGCATATGTTACACCCTTTCCAATTATCTCACAATTCTTGGATATCCTCTCATTTTTTTCATTCTGTTTCCTCTTATTGCAATTCAGGAAGTCCCTACTGATATATCTTCAAGCTCATTGATTTGTTTCCTCAGTTATGTCCAGTGTACTATTTAGCCCTTAAAATAACCCTCCACTATGTTAGTGTTTTTGATAACTAACATTAATTTTTCTTTTTTGGAATTTCCATCTCTCTGCTTATATTGTCTATATGATTTCCATGCTGTCTGCTTCTTCCATTATAGCCCTTAACATATTAATCATAGTTATTTTAAATTCAGTATTTGATATTTCCACAAACTGGAATTTTAATCTGATACTGATGTTTGTTTCTTCAGATTATGGGGTTTTTCCTTCCTTCTTAGCACACCTAGTAACTTTCTGCTGAAAGCCCAATATGATGTTTTGAAAATAGGAATTGAGGTAATTAGTCTTTCAGTATGATGTTTTATGTTAATCTGAATAGGAGTTGCCTATGTCTTGTATTAGCTGTAGCTGTAAGTACAAGAGAATTGTTTCTTTGAATTTCTTTTTTTTTTCCCCTCTCTTGCTATCTTTGGGTTTCCCTAAGAAACCTTTTTTAAAATAGAGTCTGTGTCTTGCTGCTCTCTTAGTTGTACTTTTACTAGAGCTATGTAGATGTGGTGGCAAAATATTGGAGAAGAAAATTACTCTATAATCTATTTGTAAATCTCAGTTTCCTAGTGGGCTTAATCCCGGGCTGTGATCTTCAGGAGTACTTGTCTTTTTGCAATTAAAAAAATTAATTAATGAACTGTAGTAAAATATACATAACATTTACCATTTTAACTATTGTATAGCTCAGTGTCATTAATTGTATGCACTGTTACGCAATCATCACTATCATCCATCACCAGAAAATTTTCATCTTCCCCAATCAAAACTTTGTACCCATTAAACAATAGCTACCTCTAAACATTGCTCTCATTGAATCTGACAAATTTTGGTATCCTCTGTTTGTGTTTTATTTTTATTTGACTAAACATATTTTCAAAATTTCCCTTGTGATTTCTTATTTGATGCATTGGTTGTTTAAAAGACTGTTGTTTAATTCCACATATTTTTGTGTTTTCCAGTTTTTTTTCTGCTAATGATTTCTAGTTCTGTTCCATTGTGATAAAAAATATACTTCATATAATTTCAGTCATTTAAAATGTATTATGACTGGTGTGTGGCCTAACAAATGACCTATCCTGAAGAATGTCCTGTGTGCACTTGAGAGACATTTATAGTCTGATTTTGTTGGAATGTTACTTATATGTCTGTTGGCTCCAATTGGTCTATAATATTGTTCAAATCCTCTATTTCCTTATTGATCTTCTGTTTCAGTTTTCTATCTATTAGTGAAAGTGGGATATTGATGGTCTCCACTATTATTGTAGAAGTATTTCTGCCTTCAATTCCTTCTGTGTTTGTTCCATGTACTTAGAAGCTCTGATGTTTGCTGCATACATGTTTATAATTGTTATATTTTCTTGGTAAATTGGCTCTTTCATCAATATATAATGTTCTTCTTTGTCTCTTATAAGAGACATCCGCCTTTATTTTATCGATGTCAAAAACTACATATCTTCTATTGTGTACCCATTAACATAGATTTGTAATTATTTTATGCATTTCTTTTAAATCTTGTTGAAGAATGAAAGGCAGAGATACAAACCAAAATTACAATACCATTGGTTTGTACATATGTCCATGTTCTTACCTTCACCAGAAAATTCCTGTTTTTGTACAATTATGAGCTACTGTCAAGTATGCACTCATGTCAACTGCAGTCAATTTAGCTTTTTCGTGTAAGACTGGTCTAATGGCAATACACTTTTTCAACTTTTGTTTATCTAATAATGTGTTAATTTTCCTCTAATTCTTGAAGAAATGTTTTGCCAAATATGGAATTCTTAATTGACAGCTTTGTTTCATTTTTTCTTTCAGTACTTTAAATATACCATCCACTGTCTTCTGGCTTCCCAGGTTTCTGAGGAATTTGCTGATGACCTTATTGAGTGTCCTTGTACATGATGAGTCACCTTTCTCCTGATGCTTTCAATATTGTTTCTTTGTTTTTGGATTTTGACAGTTTCATTATAAAGCATTTCACTGTGGGTGTCTTTAGGTTTATCCTACTTAGAATCCATTGTGATGCTTGGATGTGTATACCCATGCCTTTCCTCCAATTTGGGAAGGTTTCTATCTTTATTCTTCAAATAGTCTCCCTACTCTTTTCTCTCTTTTCCTTCTGGAACTCCTGTAATGTTTTGATGGTATCCTATAATTTCCTTAGGGTATGTTCATTTTCCTTCATTCTTCTTTTCATTCGGCACCTCAGGCTCAATGACTTCAAATGATCTGTCTTCAAATTGGTTGCTTTGTTATTCTGCCTGTTAGAGTCTACTGTTGAATCCCTCTAGTAAACTTTCAAATTGTTTCTTATTTTTCAACTCCACAGTTTCGGTTTAGTTCTTTTTTATAATTTCTATCCTTGCATTGATATTCATATTTTGTTCATTTATTGTTTTCTGATGTCATTTAATTCTTCATTCATGTTTCCCTTTTGTTCTTTGAGCATGTTAATGGCTAAGTCTAGAAAGTCTGATGCCTGGGTTTCTACAGAGATGATTTCTGGAGATTTATTTTTCTCTTTCAATGGGCCACGTTTTCCTATTTCCTTGTATGTCTTATGATTGTTTGTTGAAAATTTAATATTTGGAGGGGGTGAAGGGAGGGCAGAAAGCAAAACAGTTTTTTTTCCTAGTTTTTTTTCACTGTCAGGGAAGACCAGTAATTTGCAGGGCATGCTCTGCACCAGTAATTTTCTGGGCATGCATATCTCTGTGCCTGGTATGTGTCTTTTGGAAAATCTGCCCCTATACACAGCTGCTTTTAAATATCTCAAAATGTCTCATCTCTGCTCTTTTTTGCAGCCTTGTATTTTATTCCTGTACATGTAAATTCTTGTCCTAGGGATCAGCAGGTCTGTATTCCCCCTGTAGCTTTCAAGAGCTGTTTCCCATGACTTTCCTTTGCCTGAGACCCCAGCTAACCAGCTCTTTTCCCTTCTGAGCTCCAAGTTAGACAAAACAGAGACAAACTCTCAGGGAACTTCCAGTTAGGTTAGAACACTGCAAATAAGGTCCATTACAATCCTGCCAGTTTGAAAAGTAATCTAAGAAGCTGGGCTGCTTCCTTCTGCAGACTAGGCCATGCTGCAGCAGGAAGGGGGAAGGGATAACGGCTAGTAAAACATCCATGCCATTTTTTATTGTACTCAATGTGGATTTTTCCTGGTTGGGTATTCACTGAGTTGCTGCAGATCTTTGACTATTTTCCAGGGCTCCTATAAAGTTAATTTACCCTGTTTTTAGTTTTTCTTCTTTAACTTGTTTTTTGCTTATTTCTGTTTGTTTGTTTGTTTGTTGTGTTGGATGAATGAGGGCCAGAAGCTTACTATTCTGCCGTCTTCCAGACCTCACTCCAGAAAATTCAGAAACATTTTATGGCCTTTCCCCACTTCCTATTTATTGGAGATCACAATGCCCTTTTCCCAAGTCAGATAAAGTTCAGGTAACTCAGTTTACCTTGGAGCGCAGGCCTTTGTTAAGGACAACATTATGCCAATATTTCAAAATGATTCATTTTCCCCTGGGGATATATCAGCACGGCTACCTGCTTCCCTTTCTGCCTGAAACAGAAGGATATTTTTCTCATTTCTTCAACATAAGAACTGGGTGGGGTGACTGAAGGTAAAACCCAGGTAATTGTGAGTGCTCCCACTTATTTTGGGTTCCAAAGAGGTTTTAACTCTTTAACTCAAAGAAGTTTTAACTCTTAAGCTAATCCATACTCAGCCTCCGTCAATTTGACAATATGGTTTAAGGGTCCAGTGACTTCTGCTCTGTGGAAGCTGACCTTGGCACTGGTATTCGGTACTTGTATTTGCCTGTCTCTCCAGATTTCAGGTGGTAGTTTGCCCTATGACATCAATTCTCTGATAGATCTAAGGAAAACCATATTCAGCTTGTTCAGTTTTTTTCTTGTTGTGAGGATAGGAAGGAAACATCTAAGTTCTTTGAATGTCAGAACTGAAACCAGAAATCGGAAATGTTTTTTTTTTAAATAGCAGTGACTGCTTTGTATCCAGATGCTTCCTTCTTTCTTGGAATCATTTTACATATTGTATAAATGCTTATTCAAATTATTAGAGACATATAAATGGTAAGAATTGTGGTTAAGATTATATTAAAAGATAGTATTCAAATTATATTCTAAGGCCTAGAAAACTCTTAATATCACAATATGACAAAAATTAAACTAAAAGGAAACAATAAAAGAAATCAACACACTAATTTGACCTAGAATTATGGATGAAAACTATTCAAATATTATATATATATATATACATATATATATGTATATATATATATATATATATATATACATATATATATATAAATTTAACCCTAAACAATAATATATCATGCAAAAGAAAGGTTTTTTCCAGGAATGCAATAATGAGTCCACATTAATCAAGAATACAACCATCATGTTAATAAACTAAAGGAGGAAAAACATCTGGTAATTTTTTAAGAGTAAAATAATTTATGAAATTCAGAATTTATTACTGATTTGACTAAACACAAAATAAAACTATAAAAGAATTTATGAAAAATAGAATATATCAATCTCAAAGGAGAATTGAATTAAATAAAAAGTGATGGCAAAGACAGAGATATTTTTTATTAACCATTATTCTGTTATGTCTAGCAAATGTAATACCAAAAAGTAAGAAATAGGATAAATAATGTAAGAACATATAAGTATTTTCAGATTAGGTCCATTAAGTCCATGAGAATAATTTTAAAATGCGTTATTTTTTATTAGAATATAGTAAGCTAGCTGTTTCAAAAAACATTCACAAAAGCAATATCTTTCTATGAAGCAGCAATATAAAGTACAAATTGATGTACTAGAAAAAATTACTATTCAAATAGCAAATAAAACTTCAAAATACACAGAATTTAAATTAACCAGAAAATACTCAAACCAATATGAAGCAACGGATAAGTGATTTTTGATAGACATGCCATGATCCTAAACAGGAGTCTTAATATTGTAGAAATGTAATTTCTCCTCAAAATTATTTATGAATTTAATGATCTTTTCATCAAATCTCAATGAGATTATATGGGGAAAATATGGCAAATCTAATTTAAAGTTGACATCTAAAAAATGAATATGCAAGAACTGCAAAGACTATTAGAAAGCAGTTATGCCCAATAAAGTAAGAGAAACCCCATAAAACTAAAATAATTAAGCATGAGATTGTGTAGATCCATAGATATGGCACTCAGTAAACAGTAAAAAAAACAAAAAAACAAAAACAAACAAACCAAAAAAATCCTGAATGAGTATATCTACCAGAATAATTTAATTTTATAAAACAGGCTAACTTTTCAATAGTGAGTAAAGAATAACTATTCAATCTACAGTAAACAAAAAATTGGTTATCCATTTCGAAAAACAATGTTTGTATACACACACACTCATGCGCGCGCGCGCACACACACAAACACACACACACACACACACACACACACACACATCTCAATTCTTTCCTCATGCCATAAAACTTATGAAATTCAGATGAAATAAAGTTTGAAAAGTAAATCATAAAGCCATACCAAAAAAAAATTAAATTGAGGAAAAAGAATTATAACATTCCATTTAAAAATTACATAATTACTGGGGATATTATTATTATTATAGGGCTATTGTGAAAATTAGATTAACCAACATAAATAATAAAGCGTAATATAGAATCTGGCAAATAGTGAAAGGTACTTATTTCTCTTTCACAAGTCACTTTTGCATTTTTAGGATATGCCCAGGAGATAATTTTCCCCAAATAAGGTAACCTTTTCCATAACAACTGAAAACAAAGAAACAAACAAACAAAACCTATGTTGGCATACTAGTTTGGAGAGATCCCATACCCCCAAAACAATACAGCCTGCCTCTCATACTACCAATTCCCACATCTTATTTTTCACATCCAAAGTTAAGGCTTTTTATTTTATTTTGTTCTATTTTATTTTGATATACATATATGTTGTGAGATGATTGCCACTATAAGATTAGTTAACATAGTTAATGCTTTTTACTCAGTATTTGCCATCATAATTTTTTTTTTTAAGATTTTTATTGGGGAATTGGGGGGATGGGAACAGTGCTGGGGAATTGGGGGAAGGGGGACAGACAAGTTGCTGTCGTTTGTTCTTCAGTCTATTTGTGGAGGACTTTGCTTCACTGGCCCAAGTTGGCACCATCATTGCGCTCTTCCTGGGTGAGGCATATCAGTTGCCGGCTTCTGGATGACCACTCACTGTGGCTGCTAGCCGCTCATGCTGGCTGCTGGCTGCACACGGTAGCCCATGGCAACCCACTACCACAGGGGCTGCAGCCTACGTGAGCCAGCGACTCACGGCAGCCCAGCTCCAGGTTGAGCTGTTGTTCAGCATCTTAGCTGTAGAGGGCAGTGTCACTGGGCCTCCTATGTGGGATCTGAACCGGGGCCCTGTAGCGTTCCAAGCCAGTTCTTAATCTTCGCACCACTCGGCCGGCCCATAAATTTTTGCAAAAAGGTTTGTTCTGTTATATTTCCACAGCATGTATGTTCACCTTCATTCACTGTTGCATGTTAACACAAAAAAACTTCAATTTCTTCATTCCTTGTGGCCCATTTTGATTTGTTATCTTTAGGCTGGTTTTCCTTACCAAGTTTTTCTTTCTAGAAAAAGTCATGGATGTGGCAATTCCAGTGTTCTTCTGTTTGTTACCACATATTAGAAAACACCTGGGCTGGCTAGTGTGTGTGTGTGTGTGTGTGTGTGTGTGTGTGTGTGTGTGTTACAAAAAATATCCATAACATTAAACTTACCATCTTAACTACTTTAAGTAGTTAAGTACAGTTCCATAGTGTTAAGTACACTTATAAAGTTTTGCAACAGATCTCTAGAACTTTTTCTTCTTGAAACCCTTTAACTCTACACCCACTAAGCACTAATTCCCCTTAGACCCTTTGTTTCCTACAGTTATGACTGAGCTGGCATTTCGCTGTCTTTTCCGAGTTATGATTTGATGAGTGGGTATTGCAGAGAGCTCACTCTGCTACAGTGTGTGGGGTAAACAGAGGACAGGGGAGAGTTAGGAGCTCAGCTGGCACCTTGGGTATTTTTTGTGAGAAGACTCGATCTCTGTTCTCTTTTCTGATTATATATATGCCCTCTGACAAAACTTGCTTTAATGAAATGTAGCTCTGCCTTTGAGAGAGAAAACCCACTGCTCCCACACCTACTGACCACCATCACTAGCAGGGCTGTGAGCCTTTGTCAGAAACATTCAGATCCCCTGTTGATATCCATTTCATACTTCTCTGGCCATCAACCTCTAATACTAACCCCAACATGCTCGGCAGTAAAAACAAGGTAACTAATACTTTGTTCTCTTGAGATTTAAAGTAATTAGAATTTTCAGGATTTTGTCAGCTCATCAATGCAGATGCAAAATATGATATCATGACTAAATCCAGCATGATACTGTCTTGAAATTTCCTTTACTTCCTTGCTCACTGCTATGGTCTAAATGCTTGTGTCCCCCCAAAAAACATTCCTATGTTGAAATCCTAATGTCCAATGGGATGGTATTAGGTGGTAGGAATCTGGGAAGTGCTTGAGTCATGAGGGTGGAGCTCTCATGAAGTGAATCAGTGCTTCTATACAGGAGATCCCACAGAGCTCCCTGGTCCCTCCTGCCATATGAGGGTACAACAAGAAGTCTGGAACTCAGTGGAGGGCCCTCACCTGACCATGTGGCACCTGATCTTCGACTCCCAGAATCCAAGACTGTGAGAAATAAATTTCTGTTGTGTATAAGCCACCCAGTCTACAGCAGCTTGTTATAGAAGCCTCCACAGACTAAAACGGTCACTTTTTAAAAAATGTATGCTATAAGGTCTTGCCCTACTTCTTGCTTGATTGTTGTCATTCTTTGTATTTGTCAGTTTGTGTGAAGGTTTGTCTGTCATGGCAGGGGAGGGGTTAGCTCATCTCTCCCGTTTCATTACATATTATTGACAGAAAAATAGTGAAGACCCAAGTTTCATGTTTTATTTGTTCTTAGAAATTAAGATTCCCTTTTAAATACAACAGCCTCAGACAAAATTCCACAATCACCTCAAACAAAATGGGTCGTCATTTATAAGAAAAAAAAATCTTACTTTTTTCATACAGACAAGTTTACATTTCTGTAATTGTTTGCTTTGAAATAACTAGAAAAGAGATTGTAGAAAAGTCAACAATATATTTCTGAGTAAATATATCACTTAATTATAAACTCATTCTTACATGCACTTGACCTGAAAATCTCAACTGCCCTCCACTACTCGTATGTTCCCCAAAAAACTTTGCTTAACACATGATAGTACAAATATTTACCTAAAGTCTACACCAACTTTGGGAATATCACAGTCATATCCCTTGGCATTGGGAGTGAAATATTTATCATTGCATTCACCTTTTATCAGTTTGGAATCTGACATTTCTATCTCAGAAAATCCTTACAGGTAAGCTCTTCACGAATTTTGAAACCCTCTTCTCATGATAATTCAAAACATAAACTTCATTAACTAAAAAGAGAAGAAAATGAGATAATTGCTATACTTAATATTTGTGTAATGATTTATTATTATATGTTTGTAATGTAACTCCTTTTAGAGTTTAATTAATCCCACTTAGTGTTTAAGTATCCTATATATCTGCCAACAGGAGTTCAATTTCTAGCTGCTGTTTATTAGCACAATAATTGGGCTTATTACTTAAGCACAGTGCCTCCCTGGCAGTCAGCCCAGATGCAATATTTTATATGTATCATATCTAGAAAAACAAAAGATGCATTTCCTCAAAAGTAGATGTTTAAACAATATTAAGAACTTTAAATTTTTCAAACTACCATAATGTGCAAAAGAGTTAACACCACATAGCAGAACCAAATATATTTAACTCATAAGCTAGAACATTTTCTCTTAAAATGTTAAGTTTATATTTACTAATCTGTCAATGAATTTTAGAATGTGATTTATATACACACATACAAATATTTCTAAAAGTGTTTTACATATCAAGCTTAGGTGGTTGAACTATTTTTTTTGTTTGCCTTTAATTTTTTTTTCTTAAAAACTAATTTTCAAACTTGGTAAAAGCTTTCTTGCTGAAGAACGGCCAAGTTTCCAATTTTTTATATACATTTATTTTGAGATACATGGAATAACAGAGTACCAGAATGAAAAAAACTCCCAACTAAAATCTTAAGAAAAAACATGCCAAATTTTAACTATAGGAATTAAAAATAGAAGATTGACAGTTTAGCTGTATCACTTCTTCATTGCTAACCTCATTTCAACAATTTGATGACAAATTCGGTTTTGAGATCAAGCTTGAGATGAATTTATGATATAAAAAAATGAGTGTACAAGAAAGAGTATGAAACTCAAATATTTTTCTTTGTAGCCCATAAAAATCAGGGCAAGCATTTTAATCCCAAATAATCCAGGCAGAAAGGATCTTAGGAAGGCTGGGTTGGGTCTAGATTTAATTGTCAAAGAAAATGGTCACTCTTCACACATGTATCATCCCTATAATACAGGAGACAAAAATCTTCACTTTCCTAACCCCAACAGTCACCTCTTATTAAGCCATAAATTTTAGAGGATGGAAAAATATTAATTCATGGTTATATTCCTAGCATTGAGCAAAATGTCAGGTTCCTGAAAAAGACTTACCAAATAATTGCTGAATGGATAAACAGATGGCTGTGGTACATTAAACAAGCATTAGTTAAAATGTTAACTGATTTACCATGGAATTCAGATCACCAAAGAGAGTCGTTTTTACCACGAAAAATAAAATCCTTTTAATTGTGTAATACCATATGATTATTTTAAGCTATACACTCTCAAGGCAAAGAAATAATGAAAAGGGCACATTTTAAATATTATGAAGTCTCAAAACATAATAATAGTATGCATTCAAAAATTATCTATTGCAATGTTTTAATAATTTCATTTTTTTAATATCTTATTTTAGAAAACTGTAATATTGATGAGCTGAAAATAGAGCTTGGGAAAGAAACTATTTCTTATTTGAAAATCCACTTGCCCTTAAATGTGATGATTCTTTTGGCCACTGTGCTGCATTTATATGTATCTGAGAAGCAGACTTCAAGGAGAAAAGAAAATATATCTCTTTGTTCTCTCCTCTTATCTTCTTTTTCTTCTTGGTTACCTCAGAAGCATAGAAGATAAATATAACATAGGTTAGAAGAAAAAGTCTCCCTAGGACTCCGAAAATACTTCATCAAAATGAAATAGAATTTTTCTTATCCAGTATGTGTTTCTTTTCTTCTTTGGCTTCAATTTTATTTCCCTATGTCCTCATTTCTACATGCTTTTTCCATACTGCTGAAAATATCAGTAAGAATCTGTGTGACACCTACAGTTTAAAAATAGAAATGGTAATGGTGCGTTTTTCTCAAAGCACTTTTATAGACCTTAAGTCTCTAGATTTCTGTCACACGTGCACTGGTTCCTACCATGTACAGTGTTGTTTTACATCACCAGTAATTTTTGATAATATCTAATATGTCTTTGTAAGTTGCATAGCTTTTCCAGAAAATAAGTAGGTTTAACATGAAAAACAGGAATTGGGAGGTTCAGACTAGATTGTGGAGAGTTAGTGGCCATCAAGGTTAAACTTTCCTATAAAAATGAGGCCACTGCACATCAGAACTATCAATAAATGTAAAATTGATATGACACAAGACTGGCAGAAAATGTCAATGGGTAGCTGCTCTTGCAGGTCCTGTAGGTTTGGCTGGTCCCTTACTGGCTTCCACAACCATGTCAACTTATGGACATGGATGGGCCACGGCATGGACCACCAATATAGAATGCCATTACTGGAAGAAGTCTTGGTGGCTTACTCTGTGCACCCAGGTATGCCACTGGATATTTATATTTGCTGATTAACAGTTCCCATGTCATGTCACTTGTGGCTATCCCACCTTTAAGTCCTCTTTTTCAAGGGGCAGGCAAAGAGCTCAGCCTAACAAAATGGCAGGCTTAGTAACTTCTGATAAACCTATGCAGAGGATAGCTCTAGCCATTTTGACTAACCAATAAGAATGAAAAGTGGTTCAATGAGTGATCTTTGAATTTAAATATATTGGGCTCAGTCATCATTCACTGGGATTGTGGGTAAGTCTATAAGCCTCTGTTTGCTCATCTGGTTGTTATAAAAAGTAAATAAGAAAGTACACAAAAGTCGGTGTGATAAAAATTCAAAAACTCAGAAATGGTTTTCAGCATTATTAAGGAGGAGTTATTTACATCATGAAATTTAAGTATCTATTACTCTTAAGGTGTACCACATATCAGGATCAATGAAAGAACTCCAGCTCAGAATAATCCTTTTTTACTGGAAGAGAACATCTGCCACGCAAAATGAAGAGAATGAACTATATCTACAGTACATTTAAATGTAGTCGTGTTATATAGTTTTATTCCTCCAAATTACAGTTCTGAAACCCTGTCTACTAGGGAATAATATTCCCAAAAACCCAATAATAAGAAGTAATGGTCAAGATGAGTATGGAAAATATAGCTGCTCTACCAGAGGAAGTCATTTTTTCCAGTTGTGTTTAGATATTTCAATAAACACTCTGCAACATTATTGTCATTCTTGTAACAAATAACATACAGTAACATAATCCACCAGTAGTATCCTGCTGCAGGATAACTTATGTGCATGGTAACATCAGTTTGTAGTGGAAATAAAATTGTCAAATGGTATATGGAGAGGATTCTTTACATTATATTGTAACCATCTCACTTGCATTACAACTGTTATTTTCATAAATATGATCAATTGCAAAAATAAACTTAGGAGACAGCTATAGTGTCTCTTGAAAAACTTCTTTTTCTTTTGGTTGCCATGTCATATTCTTATTTCTGGCTTGATCTAGTTTTGGCTTGTTGACATCCCATGCTATATTCTGTAACAAATAAGATAAATAAGGTAACTTTCTAAATGCTACAAAGTGAAGCTAAGTCAGACTGTTTGAATTCTAAAGAGCTAGTTTTAATGTAAGAATGGCTCCAATGGAACTGAACAGGTATGCTGTGCTCTTCTCTAAGCCACAGGGGTTCAGGGCCAGGCAATGTTGTTCTTGAACTTGCATTTTCTTACCTAGCAGCAAAGGCACAAAACTATCATCTCTGACTTTTTCATTCAGTTGACATGAAGAATTTTTACTGAGGCTGAACATGGGTGGGGGAGGGGTGGAATAGAGATTCTTATGCTACATTGACATTCCATAGTGATCAGAATAGATGCCAAAGACTGTGAGTAGAAAGAACTCATGAGGACAAAAAATGGATAAAGAGTCACTGATGTAACAAGTGAAGCTATTATTTTATGGTTCCAATGACAGGTGGAGACTGGAGCAAAATTAAGAATTCCATTGATCCACAACTAGACTGAAGAACAAAACGACAGCAACTTGTCTATTCCCCTTCCCCCAATTCCCCACGGCTGTTCCCATCCCCCCAATTCCCCAATAAAAAATCTTAAAAAAAAAAAAGAATTCCATTGAGAAGTAATAATAACTTTGGTGATTATATAAATTCTTCATTGAATTAGTTTTGGCCTTGGACAATATCTGATTACAATACCTGTGGTATAATAAAAAATTTTATTAAAATCATTTAAGATTTGTGTTAACTCAAGAAACTACAAGAACAATACGGCAAAGTGGGTGATGATGTTATTACGCATTTTCATATTTAAATTTGAAGTATAATTCACATTATACTTTAAGATGGTAGATCAATCAGCACTACCACAGATCACTTGTATATCATCTCATACAATAAACACATAATGCTATTCTTCACTCCTGCCCATAATTCTTATACCCCTCACTGTAGGGAAGAGTTGACTCCTTATTTCTATATTAGTCTTAGTTCAGGTTGTGGGATGCATTCTGTCTTAGCCAGATATAACTGAAGGCTTCTATGGTCAACAGTTTAGGGACTTACCATCAAGTCAAATTTGTTCTAATCTTGTTCCCAGTATTGGTAACAGAATTGTTGCCCTATTTCTATAAATCTCTCCCCACTTCATATGGTAGTATTATTTTTTTTTAACCTGTAAAATATTCTGAGTAGCAGGGTAATGATAATTTCCATGATTTATAGAAAGCTATCTATAAAAGCAATGTCTTGAATGGATTGAAAGTGGGAAAGCTCAGAGGAAGAGAGGCTACTGAGAGGACTTACACAAAAATATAAGGTATAGATCAGGACTTATGTAGCAAGGTAGAGAGAGGGTAGGTGAGTCAGTCAGAGAGACACTGAATGAGGGTGAAGAAAACAAAGCTACTTCGCTGGACATTAGGAGGTTGTAGGTCACTCTCCTAATGGTAGATATTTCAAACCTAATTGGAAAAGGTTTCAAAAGGAATGACATGGGAGGCTAGCCAAAGAGCCAATACTTAGCTCTTTGGTGACAAGTGAAAAAGTACTTAGACACACCTTGAACTAGTGTTATTTTAGGTTTACAACTTGTTTAAACTTAAAACTTGTTTAAACTAGAATTAAAGCAATTAATTTCATCTTGAATTGCTTCACTATCACCAAAACTACTTTTATTTAACTACCATGTTCTAGTAAGGCTTCTAGATTTTGGAAATTCAAAGGCGAATAAGAAGCTGTTCCCATGTACGTATCAGGATCTTCTGCAAAACAGCACAGACTGAGGCATTTGTCCACATGATCCAGACAAAAGAATTTTCAGCTAAAAACAGGACTGTTGGGCTAAATTGCTCATACTGGCTTACTTATCTGTCAGGTTCACTGCATAATTATGTGACCCTTAATTTCACTTCCTTTGTTAGACATAGTCAATAGCTTGGTGGCAGGATGTGCAACCACTGCTTTGAAAAACAATGGTGCTGATTGATCAAAAATACTAATGTATGTGAAAGTGCCTTGCAAACTGTAAAACACTATGCAGACAAAATTGTCATTACTTTCTCTTCAACAAGCATTTACTCTGCCAAACACCAGACTACCATTCAAAACATGATTCTGTATCATTTCTAACTGGCTTTATAAGTTGTGGTGCTGGAAAATAAAATGTTGTGTTGCTTTCTGGAAGACGTGTAACATGCACCTGCAAAATTATGTATTACCTACTGTGAGGGTTAATTGTATGTGTCAACTTGGCTGGGCCCTGGGGTTCCAGGTATTTGGTCAAATATAATTACGGGTGTTTCTGTGAAGGTGTTTTTGGATGAGATTAACACGTAAGTCAGTGGACTTGGAGTAAAGCATGTTGCCCTCCATTGGTGGGTGGGTCTCATCCACTCAGTTGAAGTCCTGAATGGAACAGAAGGACCAGCTTGCCTCGAGCTGGAGAACATTCCCCAGAAGACTGCCTGTGGACTTGCTTTGTCTGCAACATGGCTGTTCTGGTCCCACAGAAGAGTGCCTTCCAATTCAAAAGAGAACATCCGTCCTCCTGAGTCTCAGCCTGCCAGCCTTAGACTAGGCACCAAAGCATTAGCTCTCTTGGGTCTCCAGCCTATTGACCCACCCTGCAGATTTGGGGGTTGCCAGCCTCCATAATCACATGATCCAACTCCTTATTATAAATCCCTTTACATACAGGACATTTATTGTGATATTGTGATTTATAATAGTAAATCTAAATAAGCCCTCACTTAACGCTGTCAGTAGGTTCTTAGAAATTGCGACTTTAAGCAAAACAATGTATAATGAAGTCAATTTTACCCTAGACTAATTGATACAAACAAGAGTTAAGTTACTAGGCATATCTCTGGTCACAAAAAAAATCACCAAACTTTTATATAAAGACCCGAAACTCTTCTAATATTAAACACTGAAATAAATGTGAGCTATAGTACATACATTTAAGAAAAATTAATGCAAGAAAATAAGATCATGATTTTTCACCCTGGACATGATACCCTTCCATCACAGGCACACTCATGCGCACACACTCACACTCACTCATACTGGGACAATGTAGACACACCAATTCACCTAAAGTGTCCATCTTTGGGATAAGGGAGGAAACCGGGGTACACAGAAAAAGACCGCACAGAATGTTTGACTCCACACAGTGAGTGGCCCTGGCTGGAATCCAATTATTTTTCTCATCAATAGTCTTAACAAAACAATGTTGAACAAACTGATGTTATTCGAGAACCTGTTGTACATTTGGTCTTAGTCCTAGTTTTTGGCACAGAGGTCCTTAAACCCTTTGAGTTTCCTAAGTGAAAAGAGTAATAAAAGTGTCTTCATATTTATAACAAACACCTTTCAACTACACCTGAGTGTATGTGCATGAGGTGACTTTTGGAGAGCACCTAAGAATGAGAGCTGGTTGCCAAGGGAAGAAACCAAGTGATTGGAGGGTTGAATTTTCAGTTCCATACCCTCTGACCTCCACAGAGGGGAGAGGGAATGAAGGTTAAATCAACTGCCAATGTCAACGATTTAATCAGTCATGCCTATGTAATGAAGCACCCATAAAAACCCAAAAGAACAGAGTTCTGAGAGCTTGTGGGTTGGTAAGTTCATGGAAATTGGGGACAGTGACATGCTCAAAGAGCATGGAAGCTCTGTACACCCTTTCCATGCTCCGTGCCCTATGCATCTCTTCTATGTCAGTGTTCCTGAGTTATACCATTTTATAGAAAACCAGTGATCTAGTAAGCAAAATTTTCTCTGAGTTCTGTGAGCCACTCTAACAAGTTAATCAAAGCCAAGAAGGGGGTCACTGAAACCTCTAACTATAGCCAGTCAATCAGAAGATCAGGTAACAACCTGTACTTGTGGTTGGTATTTGAAGTGTGTCTGGGGGGATGCAGTTTTGTGTGTCTGAGCCCTTAACCTGTGAGACCTGACACTATTATTACAAGGTAGTGTTAGACATGAGTTAATTGCTCAAGCAATGTGTAGTGTGAACACACACACATATCATACCCATAGAAGCTACTGGTTCTGTTTCTCAGGAGAACACTGACAAATACATCTACTCAACAAATCTAGGACATAGGCATATACCAAAATAATAATAAAAATTAAAATAATAACAACATTTTCAATGCGGAAGATTAATAAATATTATTTCAGAGTAAATAAAAACTAAGCTGTTAAAACAGATGCAAATACAGCACTGGCATGTAAATTTATTTTTTCAACCCACGTTTTTAAAACCTATTTTGGGCCTAACTAAGCTAGGCCTGCACTATTTTGAGTCTTCCAAAGGCCATTTAAGTTATATACTCAATAACAGTTGAAATTTCAGTGACATTTGATAAATGGCTTATGGAATTTTTTTTTAAAAGCTTCAATGGACAAATATAAAAGGAAGCATTGGTATTGTATTCTTATCTCAAAATCTATTTCCTCTTGGTCACTGGAATTAGGTTTTCTTCCCAGGCTAAGCAACACAAAATATACCATTTTAGCTTATTGAAAACTGCCAAAAAATGCCAAGTGTAAATGGAAACCCCATCATGGAATGGGTACAAACAAAATCCATCATTTTTCTTTGAAAAGATTGTTTTATAAACTGAAAAGCATTGCTATCAACTAAAAATCATTAGTGTGATTCATTAGCATGGTTCTTTAATATTTACTTTATTTCATTTACTTTATTATAAAGTAACTTTGAACGTCAAATTATAGCTTAGAAGGACTTTCATATGCTTATTTAATTTCTTTAATAAAACCTTGTGAGCAGTTGTTATTTTCATTGTAAAAATAAGAAAAACAGGAATTTCTTTTCTCAGTCGGTATATAGTTCCGCTGACACTGCATTTCAGATTTTTGACCCAAAAAGTCAAATATCATCCCCTTACAGTCATGATTAGCATCATAACCTCAACACACATTAGGTGAGTTCCTGTTTCCTGCACGGTACCATGATGACATTGGAGAGTATGAAGGACAAATTATTCATGGCTTCCAGTAATATATAATGAAGGTGAGGAAAGTAAAACATTCTGGAAAATAAAATCATTAACAATACAAAAAACTAAAGTAAGCTAATAGGGATAACATTTTAAAAGATTTCCCAGTGTATTTTCCTTCTTCTGTAATGTGAATTTATTCTTCAATGTTTTTATACCATGTTGATCCCATGGGATAATAAAGAGATATAGAGAGGAGGGAAGCAGCGAAAGTTCAAAAACAAGCATTCTAGCTTTGTATTTCAGTTTCAAAAATTAGGAATGAGCATATCAAAATCCCCAGATAGGACTGAGAAGGTGCCGAAACAGGAGGTCCTAAGGAAGTAGCTTGAACTCATCAGTTTGAGATCTAAAGCTGTGAGATGGATTATGGGTCACAGAAGCAGGAGACAACTTGAAACCCCCAGAAGATATCAGATAGATGACAGATGACAGATGACAGATGATAGATAGATGGATAGATAGATAGATAGATAGATAGATAGATAGATAGATAGATAGATGAGTATTATACATCAGTGGTTCTCAGGCCATTCAGGAGGGTCAAAGCAACAGTGTTTTGCTTTTATTCTCTCTTCCTTAACACGGATCTAACCTTATTGTTCGGCGACACCAACACCTTTCCCTAAATCAGGCTGTGAAGACCCAGCCAGCTCTTATCTTCACTGGTTGCTTTTCTTTCCCACCCCAGTTTATTTTTTGTTTCCCCTCTACCCCTACCTCTAAAGCTATTTTATGAACTGTCATGTGCCACCTGAGCTTCCAGTAAAAACAAAATCAGGCCATTCTGTTGAGAGAGAGAGAGAGAGAGAGAGAGAGAGAGAGAGAGAGAGAGAGAGAGAGAGAGAGAGA
>NW_017732819.1:149459-155928 GCF_001890085.2 Hipposideros armiger | reverse complement strand
AAAAAAATGTTACCAGTTACCTTAAGACAATACTGCTTCACTAGCTGGTGCTTTGGCTTGAATTCTTCATAAAATCTCCTCAAATCACTGCCTAATTTCTCCTTAGATATAGAGTCCAACTCAACAAAAATGAAGTGCCTTTCTGAAATCAGCATTCAATAAAGTTGATATCATTTTTAGTGTAATTCAGCAAAGGCATCTACCTTCCCCCCACTCCCCAATCAGTAAAGTAGCTTAAGCCAGAGATGGATCACCTCATCTCAATGGGTGGACATGAAAATACACCGCTCTGAGTTTTATCTGCCTTCCATTCTTCATGCTCCATTAGGATGCAACAAGAAATACATTTTCATTTTTCTGGTCATTAAAGAAGAATGCGTGTGGTAGAAAATAATATTTAGCTCATTTCGATTGATCTTAGTTTAATGAGGCTGATCTTTTGCTTTCGTTTTCATGTTTCTTGTTTCTAAACAAATACAAATTTTATTCTGAGGAAACATTTTAATCATCCCCCATCTGGTAAACACCAAATCTTAAGAAGATGAACCATAGACATGCTACTTTCACAGATGTTATCTTCCCTCCAAAGTACCAACATGAAATCTTAATATTCATTAAAAACATAAAAATTGGCAGATAGATATGTATATGTTAAACTGAATGACAAAGACTCATCCGGGCTGAATTATGATTTAATTGCAGGGTGGCCCAGTCTGGGAAGATATATTTATCACATATATAGAGATAGGAGCTATTAAAAATCCTCTGTTTCATCTAGATCTCCTTCCCAAAACATCTAAATATTTAAAATGTTTTCATTAAGTGCTCAATATATAGCATATATTGTATGAGAGATTGTGCAAAAATAACATAATATTGTGAAGTTAATTTATATTTTGGTTGAAAAATAGTTGCATGAAAAAGGAGTAGTTTTATTAACTTAGAAAGAGCAAGGTAATCAAGACACTAAACTCACTTAAAATGTCGGAGTGTAGAAAATCAGTCAGAAAAACCCAAAGATGAGATCCAAAAACCAAATAAATCAGTTTCACAAAGGCAGAAGATTTGCATAGTACAGTAAAAAATAGATGGTTAAAAATTGGGATCAAATACTGTGACCAGATATTAGGAGGCCTGATACACCACTTGATAGAATTTAAACTTTATGCTAAATAACACAAGAAATCAGCCAAAGTTGTCAGAAAAAGAGACTCAAATGACTTTAAGTCACATGTCAGTCCCTGATACTTACCTGGCTATTTCATTACTTAAGCTTTAAAATTATTTTCAAATATGGTGAGAAGTTAAAACATCCCTAAAGACATCTAGCTAATCCTTTAAGAGGCTAATTAATATGCTTTATACCTTATTTCTTATACTCTGATTTTACTGGCATTTAAATGACAATGGATTAGAAAAGAGAAATAACTTATCATACAGCTTATAAATTAATGTATTTGTAACTAAATCATTTGAACATCCATGTTATTCTTTACATTTACATTATAATAACTATGTCTGAAAGGTAACTGGTTAATCCATTCAACAAATATTTAAGTGCCTACTAAGTGCTAGGTACCTTGCCAGATTGGTGACAAAATATTGAGGAAAAAGGCAGAAACAAAAACAATTAACT
This sequence comes from Hipposideros armiger, assembly GCF_001890085.2. NCBI lineage: Eukaryota > Metazoa > Chordata > Mammalia > Chiroptera > Hipposideridae > Hipposideros > Hipposideros armiger. Next base: position 154,292 of record NW_017732819.1, on the reverse strand, counting down.
AACAAAGAACAAGAACAAAATAAAACAGAAATTTTCCCTGTCCTCAATGACTTACATCTTAGAGATGATCATTAATTGATAACAGTAAGAATGAATCAACTAATCATATAAACACTTGATTAATGAATGGTATGAATACGAAACAAATCATGTGGTTCAGGAATTTGACTTAATCAAGAAATCTTCTGTGGGAATGTGATGCTTAAGGGGAGAAATCTTTAAAAAAGAAAAAGAAATAATTAACTGAGAGAAGAGAAATGAAATTTTCATGAAAAAAAAAAGCAGTATGTTGGCAGACTCTTTCTTAGATCAGACTGTAGGTTGGTTCCTTTCAGCAACTAGGACCCATCCTAGCACAAGTTCCCAAGAGTCCAGCATCAGAAAGAATCCTGCTAAGTTAGTTTAGCCAGAATCCCCAGCCTTGCTACCTGATGAAATTCTTCATCCTCCACCATTCTCCAGTCTTGTCTAGTCACCCTGGCTTGCCTTCAGCCAGGACCCTGTTAGGTTGTTCAGCCAGAATTCCCTCTTACCCCTGATGTTTCTTCCTAGTAATTTTTCATCCACTGATCCCCACCCTGCTTCTCGCTTATAGATCTCCACTTGTCCATGTTTTATAGTTCCTGACTAAAAGCTGTTTTTCCTTCTTTAATTACAGGCAGTCTCTGCTTTTTTTTTTAACAATGTACATAGGTCCTAAGATGGGAGCGGTCGCTGTGTCACATCAAAAAACAAAAACTGTCTCTGTATTTTTGTAATTCACAAAAATTTTTCAGGTGATCAACAAGAGTCGTTGGCACATTACTCCTTGGGGTAAATCAGGTCCTCCAGCTGTTTCTGTAAAGAGTTTTATTGGAACACAGCTACACCCGTTCAGTCATTTACTTATTTCCTTGTGGCTGCTCACCCACTGAAAAGGCAGAGCGGGGTTGTTGTGACAGAGGCTGTATAGACCGTAAGAGTTAAAATATTTGCCACTGGCCCTTTGCCAAACCCTGTTATAGACTCTTAATCAGGTATACAAAACCTTGGTTGTATGAGATTGCCAAATTTTGCAAAACCTTGGTTGCTTCAGGAAACACTTCATCAAGGAACTTGTGATTAATTTTAAAACTTCCTTGCTAGGTAGGGTATTATAATTGTTTTCAAGGTTACCAGACGCTTGTGTTCAAATAAAATTATCAACAGACTCCCAAAATATAAATGAGATTGAAATGTAACTGTCTTATTTAAAGTGAGCAAAGGGGACCCAGATCCCTCTGCCTAAATACTGAGCCAATCCCACTTTCTAGGAAAAACAAATATTTCAGAAAACAGTGCTCTAAACCGCAGATTCAGTAAGTATCCTACATTTCCAAAGCAGCCACAGACATTTACTTTATTCTAAAACTTTTTAATAAATTTTCTCATGCCAAAAAGTTGAGTTAGTAAAATAATGATCCCCTATATACCCTACAAATAAATTAAACACTTAACATTTTGCCATATTTGCTTTGTTTAAATAGTGTGGCTGTGTGTGTGTGTTTACAAATTTTTCTCTTATAGAATGAATTCTATATAAACTGCAGGCATTGTGACCTTCACTCCTAAATTTTTTAGGATGCTTCTTTTAAAATAAAGCCATTCTCCTACATAACCAAAATACCATTATCACATCACAAAAAATAATTAGCAATAATTTTCCCTAATATCTAATATACAGTTCAAATTCAAATTTCACCTATTTGAATTACTACAGCTCTCAAACTCACTCACTGAATTTCTTTATGTCCCTTTGGTCTGTATTATCCTATGACAGCTTTCCATTTCATTTTTTTCATTATTTCTGGATATTTATTTAGAAGAACTAATAACCAAGACAGTTATTTTGAAGAACATTATGTATCTGGAATTGTTTCATTGTATTTGTTCATTCTTCCTTGTAGTCCCTGGAAGCTTAATTGATTATAACACACTGAATAAATAAAATCTCATGAGTCCACAATAATACCCTTAGGAAAAAAGAAAAGACAGAGGGAGACAGGAAAAGCAAAACCCAAAAACAAACAAACAAACAAAAAAACAAAACCTTAAATCTCAGGGGAGGTGTTTATATATCATTTTTTTACTTTGAAAATTTCTAATCCAAGGGAAATACACATTCAGCCTGTTTTGTTTTGTTTTCCTTTTAGAAGAAACTGTATTTAACCCCAAATTGATGAATAAAAGTGATTCTTTATAATCAAAAATTACAGTCAATAAGTGTAGAAGAAAATATAGAAAATAACCGTTCTACAATACCCAAGGAATGACTGACTGAGGAAAGGACAACCAACAGATGCTGAAAGTATTAAATGAAAGGTTGTTGCAGGGCCAACTATTAGCCCAGGTGCCAAAGAAATCACCCACTTCCTTCCTTTGTACTTATTCATTTCAAAGAGAAAAATACAGCTTTAGAACAGAAAAATCTGTTGGCACCACTGTAACTTATATGATCATACTAGGCACCACTAACAGTGAGGCAACCTGATTTAAAATCTTTTTGATGTGACACAATGTAAAATGCACAGGACCACCTATGAAATATGAAAGTTTCTTGCATAATATTTTTTACCTGAACCTATTCAAGTCTTTAGACTTAACTACCACATCTTCTAATTAGGTACTTGATGAAATAATCTCATAATAACAACTTGATAAAAATAGTTTTTTAGGTTGTAAGTACACATTAAATAATGATTACCATATTTCCCCAGGTATAAGACGCTCCCATCTATAAGATGCACCTTAATTTTGGGGCCCGAAATTTGAAAAAATAAAAAGTATTACATAAAGTTATTGAACTCAAGTTTTAGTCATTATAAAATTCATACAACTCCTCATCACTGTCAAAACTCCCAACCATTAGCGTGTCCTCATCTGTGTCTGATGACGAATCACTGTCTTCATATATTGCCTCTCATGGCCTTCTTCTGCCGTGGCGTTTTCAGTAGGGTTTCTTCTTTCCATAGCCAGTCTCCGATTGTTTTCTCAGTTGGAGGAGGACCAAACTAATGTTCAGCAGCATGATTTCCATTCAATTTTGCAAACTGGATCGCTTTTAACTTGAATTCAGCACTGTATGAAAACCTTTTCTGAGCCATTTCTGAGCAGAACGTGGCAAAACATAACCTAATATACTGGTAACAAGTGCGAAACAATGAACGCAAAGACAACAAGTGTGAAAAAGCGGGAAATGCAAGTAAAAAAATCTACAACCACTGTATAAGACGCACCCAGTTTTTAGACCCCAAATTTTTCGAAAAAGGGTGCGTCTTATACATGAGGAAATGTGGTAATCATTCTGNCTTCATTGGCTCATGTTGGTATTATCATTGCGCTCTTCCTGGGTGAGGCAGTCACTTGCTGGCCATTGGATGGCTGCTCACGGCGGCTCACGAAAGCTCATGACTGCTGCTGGCCAGCCCCACTGCAGCCTACGCCCTTGCTGGCAACTCATGGCTGCCCAGCTCCAGGTGGAGCTGTTGTTCACCATCTTAGCTGTAGAGGGCGCAGCATCACTGGCCCTCATGTCAGATCCAAACTGGGGCCCTGCTGCTCAGAGCTGGCGTCCCAAGCCAAGTCCTAACCAACACACCACTCGGCTGGCCCAGTGCAAGTTTTATTTTCTGTTTTCCATGATAATTTGGTGACGAAATGTATTTCATGAAGTCATGGGGATAGTAGATGATCGTTTCATCAGAAGCGTTAAGAGAATATTATCAATACTATGTGGTCCCCACATTTTTATGTGTGTGTGAGAGTGGTCTGTTTTGGGTAAATTTCATGTGTCCATTAAATCACAAGCTCAGGGAACCAGTGATTTAATTCAAGTGCCAGGCGTCTTAGGAGGTAAGGTTGTTTTGATCTAGGGAATCAGAGATAGCCTCAAGAAAAAGTAGGAGGTAAGTAAGATAGACTGGATTTAACTATCTGGAAACTAGGTAGAAACTAGAAGGAAAGAATACTGGTAGAAAATATACAGGGGTCGTCCATGTGGTATCAAAATCGGAAAGATCAGTCTAGTTTAGCTTGAGTAAAGTATGTAGTGAGATTTGTGGTGGAGTTTGGGGGAAGAGTTTGTTTTGGGTCAAGTTGCTTACAGATATGGAGGTGTGGAGGCAGAAGTATGATGACTTTAGAAGTATATTTTGTGTTGGTGTCTCATGGCTTTGAGGGATCGAACCAGTTTCGTTTGTTTGGTTGGTCGTTTACTTGTTACCATGGCTCTGGAAAACTCAGTTTTCCCCTAACTGCACATGGACTTCTTTATTCCCATCATTTAATGGCCAAGACTTCCAAAGATGAATGCTCAGTTCCATTTTCTCTCTTCCTTACCACTGCTGCCTCACACTGACAGCTGAGCTGCTATTCCACTAGTCTCCAGTGCTTTCCCACCATAATGTACTTTCTGGGCTATGCTCAGATTGATGATGCTCCAAGAATGATTCCATGATGTCACTGTCCTGCCCAACCACCTCTAATCATTCACAATTCCCTATAAACTAAAATTCTTGATTTTTGTATTTTATACTTTTCATGATAAAGCCCAAGACAAACTGTCCACGTTTATCTCCCTTTATCTCCCAGCCTCATATACCAAACTCTTACTGGGCCACTTTCGTTACTGTGCCCTGAAATTAGACATTTTAAATTCTAACTTCGAGTCTTTATTTACCATTATCTAAAGCAATTTGTAATGACATTCATTTTAAGAGATATGTAACAATTAAAGCCACAAAATAGCATACAAAATTATGGTAGTGAACACACACACACACACACACACACACACACACACACACACACAACCTA
>NW_017732819.1:134682-146004 GCF_001890085.2 Hipposideros armiger | reverse complement strand
CAGAGGAAGTAGTCTTGTATACACAATTTAGTGTAGTGGTTAAGAGCAGGAACTCGATATCTAGGCTGCCCTGATGTAAAACCCCCGCTCTGCCTCTGCCACATCCTCTCTAAGCCTCAGCCCATTTATTCATAAAATGGAATTACTGCAATTACACTGCCCACCTCATGGTGTTGTTGTGAGGATTTATTCAGTTAATGCAAATAAAATGCAAAGAAAAATGACTATTGCCTGTAAGCATTCAATATATATTATTATTGTATATAGCTATTGCTTATCTAATTTTCTAATTTAAAATAATTACTATATTTTATGTGATATGGGATCGTCATCAGGATCATTCTGGTGGCAATTACACAGTAGAATTACAAACATCGTTGTTGTTGTCAATGTGCTTGTCATAAGAGGCATCTGACACTTTAGTGAAAACAGTGTGTCAGACTGTAGGCTAGGTTGACATCTGAAAGCCACTTGCAACCCCCTTCTCCCTTTTATTCCTTTAGCATAGAGACTGGAAAGCTAACTTGTAGCAAGAGATGGCTAAGAGACATACTTTTTGCTATATAAAGCTAGTGGATATCAACTGGTGGAGCATTTAACAAAGCTACATGGACAGACAGAGCTGGCATCACTGCTTTCAATCAATCTTTGCTCTTTGTCATTCTTTCTGTCTGAAACACAGACCCTATCAGGGAATAAAGCCGCCATCTTGAGAATGTGAAGTCAAAAGTCACAGTGTCTCAGATGGCAAAGGAGACGGATCTAAGGCCTGGTTCCCAATGGCACCACCGAACGCCTAGAGCAGTCAGCCTGCTAGGTTTCTTGTTATATGAGAAAAGTAAGTCTTTATGTATTTAAACCACCATTAATCTGGTTTTCTTCTTTTTCTTTATTAAATTTACTGCAGTGACATTGGTTGATAAAATGAAATAGGTTCCAAGTGTACTTTTCTATAATTCATCATCTATATATCACATTGTGTGTTCACCACCCAGAGTCAGTTTTCCTTCCGTCATCATGTATTTGACCCCCTTTACCCTCTTCTACCACCCTCCTCCCTACTTACCCTATATTAAGATGGTTATTATTAACAAGATAAGTAATAACAAGTCTTGGAGACACTGTGGAAAAAAAGGAACCCTCATCCACTGCTGGTGGGAATGTAAATTGGTACAGCCACTATGGAAAGCAGTGTAGATGTTCCTCAAAATATTAAGACTAGAACTACCATATGACCCAGTAATCCGGTTTTCGGTTGCTTGCTACTGAAAACAATCCCAACTGATATATTTACTCTGTTTCATTTAATATTATAAAACACTAAAAAGGTGGCAAGATTATTATCTCTGTTTGACACTTATAGTAAACATACCCCTTAAAAGTTTTGTTTTGAAAAGAGCTGTAAAGATTGAGTCTATCTACAACTTTCATTAAGGTTTAAAACTTTATTTTGCTGACTAGGTTAGGAGTTGATTATCTTGCATTCCAATTTGTATAACCCTTCAATAGAAACTGTACCAGCAGCAAATTGAGGTGGGCTAACACAAATGACTTATCCTCAAGGTTATTACAACCACCCATGTCTTATAAAATGTTTAAACGACTATAAGAATGTTCTATTAAATTAATGAAGGGTTTGCAGGAAGATAAATAAGAGGCTTATTGTGGCTTATGGATTGTGAATACTTTAAGAAATGTCTAGAAGGTTCATCCCATCATGATAAAAGTAATCCATAATGCTTAAGGCAATTTAATAAACCAAAGATTCTTTGACAGTGTGATAGATACTAAAAATATTTATCATTCGGTCCTGGAATATGGAGTTCACTCTCTGGTATGCTTTGCATAGCTAGTGTATCTCCTTTTGTTAAATGAATAAGTTAGGACTTTTCATCTCCCTTATGCTGCTAAGTAAATATAATAAGACACACCAGCTAAAATTTATTCTTGAATAAAATTCAAAGTGATTCTCACTGCAGAAGATGCTAAAAGGGTTGTAAAAGCACCTCCTATTGCTTGAAGCTTTTGTTGGGCGCTCCCTGAGTTTCAAGGATATAGCCCTATAGCAATCATTTTTTTCTCTCTTTCTTTCCCTTAAAGTTTTCTTAACCTCAACAGTCTACTCCAAAGCATACATTTAAATATAGGGACTGAAATCTTTCCTTGGTCAAATCACTTCAAGACCTATAAATAATAGAATCACCACCTAAATACAACTGAAAATCTCTTCTGACATTGAAATTTCAACACTACCCTGAGTCTCTACACCATAAGGTTTAGAAGAAATTATTTCCATTCTAGAGCATCCCAGGAGTCCCAGCAAAGCCAATAAGCGATGTGTTTCCTTGAACACAGAGTCACAATTATGATAGCTTTTTCATAAGGAAAGTGTTTTTTCAACTCTTTCTAAACACAACCAAAGTAGAATTTTTATATTCAGCTATACACTTTTGTTCCAAGTTATTCAGAACACAGAAAAGGGTGAGAGAAGAACCCTCCAAATGTAAAGGCAACTGGATTTACTAATTCCACCTGACAGCATTTCAAATGTTAACAACAAACAATTCTTTTAAATTTTAGTATTAGTTTCAGGTGTACAAAACAAAGCAATAGTTATACTTTTCACCCCCCACAAAGTGACAATCCCCCTTCCCCAATACATCACCCCCCTGATATCATACATATCTATTACAATTCCATTGATTCCACTCCCTACACTATACTCCATATCCCGTGACTATATATTTATTAAATTATAGTTGACAAACAATATTACTCAAAGGCAGCTTTCAGATGTACAGTGCAGTGGTCAGGCCTCTACACCATCCATGAAGTGGTCTCCCTAACAAGACTTGAGTCCATCTGACCCTCTAAAAAATATTTACAAGATTATTGATTATATTCCCCAGACTGTCTTTTCTATCCCTGAGGCAATATTGTAGTTACCAATTTATGTTGTCTCATCCCTTCCCCTTCTCCCTCATCCCCACCCCCGTCCCAACTAGCAACCCTCAGTTTTTCCTCTATGTCTCTGAGACTATTTCTGTTTACATTTTCATTTATTCAGTTCTTTAGATTCCACATATAAGTGAGATCAACAATAAACAACTTTTAAAGTTTGTTTTTACCCATAGAAGCACGCGGAACACATCTATTCTTGACACCAGCATGGCAAAGTGAACGCAAGGAGGTGTAACAAGTGTTCCCACTGTGTACTCTTTTCTCCTGTATCTTTCTTTCTCAATACCCCACGGACACTGTGATACAACATCCGGAATGATCAAATAAACTCCCTTCTCTATCATCTACCTTCTTCGTCCTGAGGAATACACTCACAGTGTAAACCTGCCACATTTGCGCTCCCCCAAGGACTGTTGGAAATGCACCCCCATATATAAAATCCTGGCTCCTGAACTTCCTGAAATCCATGATACGCAAGGAGCAGCATGGAAAGTGAGTCCAGCAAATGTACCATGTCTTCTGTATCAGGTCATTAGCAAGGCAGATGAAGTCCCTGCCTTCCAGAAGCTCGCATCCAAGTAAACAATAAAGATGTCCAAAATGTAAATAAATAAATAACTTAAGTTTAAACACTTATAACTCCCATAAGAAAAATTAAGAACACTAAAGAGGGTAGGATGCTATCTTAAAAAGTTAGGCCTTGTGGGAGAAAAATATTATTTTTCATACTATCCCCCTAGGTTCTCTGGCTGAGGCCCTGTGAATTGGACTGAAAAAAAGGCAGATTAACAAGAGAAAAGCATGCAAATGTATTTAATATAAGTTTTGGGTGACACAGGAGCCTTCAAAAGGAAATGATGACCTGAAGAAAAGGCTAAACCTAAGCATTTTTATACTAGGTTAGACGAAGAGTAGAAAGTCATGAAAAAAATGTGATAGGACAAAGGAAATGAGCTAAGGGCAGTAAACTGGGAATACTTAGCAAGGCCTGTGGGCTCAGATTCTTCTTGGCATCGAGGGAAGAAGAGTTTGCTAACCCAAAATATGCCTCTTTGGGGTAGTGATGATTTTAAGCTGGTCAGTTTTAAGAAAGACTCAGGAAAAAAACCTTTGACCTTCCTGCTAAGTGCTTAAAGGAATTGAAGATAGAGGACCTGCTCCCGGAAAGGAGAAATAATCATAGATATATAGACAACTACAAATTAATCTGAACTCGTGTGTGATAGACAGGGAAGAACCTAGAAAGGCCCATTTGATCGGAGCCCTCCCTGTGTTCCATTGTTTCAAGAAAGCCCAACAAACATCTGTTTGGTAAACATTAACTTTTCATCTCCTTGTAAATGGCCTTACTTCCATTTGAAGACCCTACTTCCCCCTCCTTAATCCAGAATGACAAATAGGCCTAATTTTGCCTTCCTGTCTTTGAAATTTTTACACTTAGGTGAATTCCTTATGTGCAGGTACTAAAATTTGATTTTTTTTTCCTGTTAATCTGCCTTATGTCATTTTGATTATTAGTCTAACTAAAAGAACTTAGAAAAATTACTTTTCTTCCCCTCCAGCATCACTTCATCTTTGGAGATAAGGATGGTCCTTACTTTCAGGTATAGGGAGGGCACCTCTCAGATGACAACTGAGAAGGGTGTGGGGGGGTAGGGAGTCCTTATGCAACTGCTGTTTCTCAAATCCTTCAGTTTCAAATATTCAATATGCCAAAGTACCGTATTTTGGGGTAGAATGTTCTGAACCCCATTAAAGTCTATTTTTGAGAGGACTATGATTGAACAGGGATCTCAGCTGTGCATGTTGGGGAGGTAGACTATTTTGACAGATTTAGGAATTGGTTCAAAGGCTCCAAGGTGAGAATGAAGATGATGGAATTTTAGGATGAGAAGGAGGCTGTTGTAGCTGGACCAGAGCTAGCGAGGAAGGATATGGTAGGAGACAGACAGGGGCTGGCTCAGTTACCATACCTTGTAGATTATGACTATGTGGGAGTTTATTGGAGTATCACACAGGGAAAAAATGAGAACTTACTTGTAAATTAAAAAGACTGCTCCCTGGTACATAAGGATGATATTATGGGGCTAACTTATAGGGCTATGCTGAAAAGCTCACACTTGTAAAAGCCTGGACTCAATGTTTGGTATATGCTAGGAATTTAATAAATATTATCTCATTATTAATGCTTTCTATGATGAAAATACAAGTGTACAATGTATCCTAAATCTATACAGAGAAGAATGACCATGTTTTAGAGGACATTTAACTTTTAATTACTTTTTCCTATCATAAAAGTGATATACACTCATTTATAAAATTCATAAAACTATAAAGAATATCATAAAAAAGTAAAAAGGAAATCTTAATCCTTTCTTCCAGAAACAACTGCTAATAATTATTATTTTCTTCTAGTTTTTTTCTGTGCAATCATATCTGCATAGATGAGCTCTCACGTGCACACTTTTGTATGCTGTTACATTACTTTCATATTAATTAAAGCAGGTTAAGATTTAGGAGTTTCTTACTGTTCACATAATCTCTTCCCAGAAGCAAGGTGCTGTATAAAATCAATATTAATGTCTCTGTACATTTGATTAACTCTCCAAAGTGTGACAAATTTAATGTGCATGTATTCTCCATTCTACTCTGATGTATGTTGGGCAAACTATATTTTTTATACCAATTGAACAAATGGGTAAACTGAGACTTCAGTGGCTAATTGGAGAAGTCTTAGTTCAAATGCGTGGGAATGTTAAATCTAAAATTATTTTTGTTTCGGGCCCGTCAACAGCCCCCCTCATCATCCCCTTCCTCTGTTCATCTTTAGATCCCATCTGCTCGGTGCCTTGTGGATCAGCAGTGTTGGTCACCCTTAGAACTTATTGGAAATATGGATTCTCAGGCCCCATGGCCATATCTACTGAGGCAGAACCTACATTTTAACAATATCTCTAGATAATTTCTTTATTCTTCGAAGTTTGAGAAATGTAAAGTAATATTCCCAATCCTTTGTATAAAGAAGCTAAGATGACCAAGGTAATTAGTGATAACCACACCAGTCTTACTGTACAAGCGGAACACAGAACTTATTGGCTACATATAAAAGATCTTTAAAAATTGCAATTTTAAGCTAAAAATATTCTACTGGCCATATGTTTATTGTTTATTAAAACACAGCATAAAAATGATCCACTTAGTCACTTAGCTGAAAATTATTAATTATAGGGGTCTGCAGAACTTGGATTTTAAAAGTAATTTTGACTTGCACATAGATTAGTTCAACTGTAAAAATGACATGTGAATATTCATTACCTCATAAAGTATGTTAGCAAAAGGCCAGAAAAGCCCTAAATGTGGTCACCGGGGATTGGTTACATGAATCATCATATATCTGTACAATAGTGAACTATTCAGCCATTTAGTGGGATGTGTATCATGGAACACTCTCCAAATGTGTTAAGTGAAAACAAGCAAGATGCTTTGTGTGTGTAGAAAAATACACATAAAGATATGTAAATATTATTGTAAATATATAGACTATTTCTGGAAAAATATAAAAGATACTAGCAACTTATTTTCGTAAGCGGGAACTGCATGACTTGGGACAACAGAAGCAGAGAGACTTAGATTTCACTGTGCGTGTTTTTATATATTTTTTGCATGGTGTACAATGTGCATACATTACCCATTCTATAATTTTAAATAGACACCTACAGACATTGCTTGTATTCAGGACAAGGGATGTGGGGGAAAGTAATTACCATGAACATAATAGGAATAATCTTTGCATGACATAAAAGCAGAGAGTAGTAGAAATGGAGCTAGATTTGCAATTTAACAACTATCTTCATATTAACTAGCTGAGGGATTAGTTCAAGTCTCAGTATTACTTTTATTTTAGAGGAAAGCAAGCTATCACTTTCACTTACAATATCGTGAGGACAAAACAGAAAATGCATGGGAAAAGCCATGCTAAACTCTGATATACTACACAAAATTAAATCTGTATCATTGAACCTGGACACTTAATGTTTTGATATTTTCTAAATGGAAACATATCAAATATTAACCACCTCCATTATTGCTCCCCTCTAATACAACCTACATTTTGGTAATAAATGAGGCTTCATGAATCACAAATCTTAATATTAATCTGCTCCCAAAATTCCAGGGACATGTCAAATTCATTTGGCATTCCAGGTTCAATAGTGCCCTCATCCAATTAAAAATAAATAAATAAATAAATAATAAAAAAAGGGTCGGCCAAGTGGCATGATGGTTAAGAACTGGCTTGGGATGCCAGAGGGCCCCGGTTCGGTTCCCACATATGAGGGCCAGTGACACTGCCCTCCACAGCTAAGATGCTGAACAACAGCTCGACCTGGAGCTGGGCTGCTGTGAGTCGCCGGCGACGGCGTAGGCTGCAGCCCCTGTGGCAGTGGGTTGCCATGGGCTACCATGTGTGGCCAGCAGCCGCAGTGAGCGGCCGTCCAGAAGCCGGCGACTGATCTGCCTCGCCCAGGAAGAGCGCAATGATGGTGCCAACTTGGGCCAGTGAAGCAACGTCCTCCACAACTAGACTGAAGAATAAAAGGAGAGCAACTTGTCTGTTCCCCTTCCCCTGATTCTCCAGCACTGTTCCCATCCTCCTAACTCCCCAATAAAAAGAATCTTTAAAAAAAAAAAATCCAGCTTTCCTCTAACTATTTTTTAAAATACTCTGTATGTTCCAGTCCAAATGGTTTATTTTCTTTTTCCCTAAACAGTATCCTCAGCTTTCTGACTGAGTTGTTAGAGTTTAGTATTCGGCAAGGATAAGAAAAATCTGTTGATGCTTATATGCCAAATCCAATGTGCATGGACTTTGCGGGGTAGAATTGGTGAAGAGTGAAGGAAGTGATTACAGGGATAGTGAGACACCACAATCTATTCCCTTACCCATGCTGGGCAAATGGCAAATGAAGCTCACCTGAAGTACCCTTTTAAATGCCTCAATTTCTCCCTTACCCTCGTGATGTCTGGAAGTTTATAACTATGAAAAGGTAGCATGTTTTGCGTGCACCATCTAGATTGCCTATTCTCCTTTCTCTGATGGCAGAAAACAAACCCATCCTTTAAGGACCATTTTACATGCAATTCCTTTCAAGAAGCCACTTCTGATGACCTCAATCCAAAACTGTAAAATTATTTAGTCTTTTCTGATTCACTACTGTATACTTTTTCCTGTTTTATGAGATGTCACATTTTCATGTTATAAATAGGTATATTTTTTCCCAACTATAGTGTTGTTATCTGAGGACAATATTGTGTCTTGTTCATTTTCACATCTGCAAAAGCATTTCATACCAAGTGGGCATTCAACAAAATATTAATTTATCACATCATGCAATAAATAAAAAGCCTCCCCGCAAACCTACTTCAATCTATGTGATAAAACAATTCAGTCTTTTTAAATGAAAAACAAGTAACTACAGAAGGAATACAATGAATCAACAAACGAATACCCTTTCAGTGAATTTTGTTCAGCAACAAAAACCACCATTTTAAACTAAATTATTCTCTAAACTTGCCATACATACAAATTAGCAGGTTATTTTCAAATAGCTAGCTTTTCTTGAATTCTTATTTGTACTTGTTTAAGAGTTCATTCTCCTTGTATACATGCATTCATTGAAAAACCAAATGCTCAAACAATTTAAAGCAAACATACAATAGAGGTTTTTGTTCCAAATTGGAATTCCAACAGAAGAGGGAAATTGCAGTGACCTTAATAATTAAAGACTCAATCAAAAATGATTTTTAAGCCAAATTAACAAAGATGAAAGTCGAATTTAGACTTATTTAGTCTGTATAGAAGAGTCCAAGGAGAATGAAAGCCAGTAAGTGCTGAAATTTTAGAGATATAACACATTTAATCCATAATATCTAGCTTTATTTTGAAATCATTTCAGTGAGTTATATTAAAATTCATCAAAACGTACAGATTTTTTAAAATATAAAGACTGAATCAACACTCATTGAGTCTCTATACTGAGCTATTTGATGGAGATATCTGACGCCCATCTGAACCCCATCTATGATTTCATAGCTCTGATTCTGAGGCACTGAATGGGCTTTATAATGGACAAATGAAAAATTAAAAAAAAAAAAACCCACCAAGATGCCAGCAAGCAACTTCTATCCCATTGGTTGGCTGTGCTTTCACGTCAGGCCTTCACCTTAATCCTGACTTAGCCATAATCTCATTCCTCAACCTCCCTTTTCACTTGACTGAAGAAGTTATCTCATTTCTTACTACATCAGAATTGCAAACAACAAAAAGCTAACTTCAGCAAACAATATATTGCTAGGAAAAGGCGGAACTAGTTTCCAACCCAGCATAAGCCTGACTGCTCTGGCCTCCTAGGGATCAGAACCAGATAGATGTTTTCTCTGAGGATACAATGGGCAGGATTAATAATTTCATCCTGCTTCATTCTTGTGTCACTTACGCTCAAGGGCTGGATTTGCCGGAGAGAGTACCTCGTTATTCTAGTTTTCTGCCACATATTAACCCCTCAGAGTTCAAGGCAACACAACTGACAGTTAAAAGTGTGCCCCCCCGCCCCCCCACCAGTAAGCAGGATGGGAGCTTCCCAGTGGGGAGGGAGAAAGCAGGTGTGTACTTCCTCTCTAACCCAAGTCCCCCATTATTTTCTTAAAACCTTTTCTCACAGGCCCAAAAAGCTCAGAGAACCAATAAAAGAAACTTCCAGACTTAACATCAAGAAAAATCTCACGTAGTTTCAGGTGCTCACACCATTCACTCTGACTGGAATGCCATTAACCTTTGCTAGGTGAAATTCCACTCCTTCCTCCAAACCTATTTCGAATATTACCTGCTCTGTAATGATTTTCCTGACCTCTCCATGAAGAATTAATCAGCCCTGCTCCTGGGCCTCCCGAGTGCATTCTTCATCCCCACGTGGGCTTACCTGAGTGGTGCAGTTAATTGGCTAAGTGTCGGTCTCGTTGACGGGATTCTGAGCTCCCTGAAGACACAGACCCGCTCCATGAGCTTGTACGGCTCCACATCATCTACTCTGACCCGGCCTGCGCATCTTCCACAATGTACTTGGAATACGTTCATATTAATTTGAGGGCCCTGTGGAAATATTAATAAGTCCCTAGACCCAAGATGGAGCTGCTCGCTCGTGTCATGTCAGCAAATCAAACTCCGGTGTTCCTTTAAATGTTCGCTCACACGTAATATATCCAGTTAGCCCGTCCCCAAACGCCAAGCCAGCTCGGGCTCAATTCTTACTTCCCGGTTCCATGAGTTTTCTATGTAAGGTCAGATATGCATTCGCAGCCCATCATCCCCTATTTCCAAGTTGCTGCTTCTCTGTCTCTATAAATCGCATTCGTGTCCAAAATCCCGCGAGAAGAGTGCTCCACGGCTTGTGAGGCGCTGTAATCCCGAATCCATGGATTATTTTCCCGGAATAAAGAGTACATCAGACTCTTGACTACGTTGTTTTAGTTTTGTCATTTGACACTACTATAAACTGAAAAGTTCCTTCCAGGTATTCTCTGATTCTATGTGTGTGTAATTTGTAGTTACATAATACAAAATAAGCACATTTTAAAAGCTGAGTTATGAACCATAGTGTCACCGGCCAGGAGAGTGCCCCCGTCCCCCACAAAGGCTTTTAAGTTTTCTTTCCTATAGAAATGTTAAGTCTACTCCCTAGTGTCTTAGTTCATTAGCTCTTGGCTTTGATTCCTTTTCTAACCCGTTTGTGACTCCTAGACTAAAGATTGCTCCTAGCCTGAATCCTAAAATTCTATCCCCCTGCTTCTTAATTGCTTTGTAAATCAGTTTCTTAATCCTAAACAATAGAAGTCCCGTACCCCTGCTTCAGATAACTACTTGAAAGTCTGTGACTTCCTAATATCCCCCAGGCCAGTAAACTGAATGCCAAACCCATTCTGGGCCCAGACAATTGAGGCCACCTGAGTAACAGGCTGAATGGCAACAGGCTTCATGAGAGCTAACATATTTATTAATTAAAATCTATTTTTCCTCATTCAGGGACTTTGGGGATACAGATGACACCCCAACTAGATTGCCAGTCACAACCAAAGAAGCCAGCACGGTCTTCCAGGCGGATCTCAAGACCCCTTCCTCTCATCTGAGATCAGCTAGGGTGAGAGTTCCATGAATCCCCCAATAGGCAGGGACAGCTCTACGCCCCTGCCCAGCAGGAAGCAGATACAGAAGAAGAGACCTCCTGTCCCTCAGCTTCCCATAGAGATTTCATGGGGATCACGTCTCTCAAGGGGAAGACTAGGTAGGCAGATAGGGGCAGACATTGG
>NW_017732819.1:127010-130534 GCF_001890085.2 Hipposideros armiger | reverse complement strand
GAGAGAGAGAGAGAGAGAATAAATGGACTTTTCTGAACATCTGAGTTTATGCACTATAATTGCACTGGCCACATCTTTCTGCTTGTAGATGATCATGACAAATAGTTAAAAGTCTTGAAAGAATGAGGAGCCCTCTGGCCTTTGTTGTAGACAAGGTCAGTAGGCCTTGCCCACAAAACATCCCTTCACTATCCATGGTCTTTGGACTTTATTGGAGGTGATGGTTTATTGATAAAACTGCAGTTTGCAGCCTGGCTCCTCGAGGACCTTCTCCTACTAACCTCACAAGATTATTGTTCCATGCCGCAGAATCTTCTACTTGAAATGTATATTAGGGAGAGAAGGGAAATGGTCCCACATGAATTGATGTTGCGAGGTGTGGAGAGAGAAATGGCGCCCCTTTTACACACACACACACACACCAATGTTAGAATTTCACTCCTTCTACCTGGTTATGTGCCCTTTACCTTCTTGGCTACCTGGTGCTTCTAGCTCATCTAAGTTTGTATTTGGTCTAAACGCTAAGTGCAGAAACAAGAACCATTGGCTGGAGGAGGCCTTCTGAGGTCAGTCTGCCTATTCCCCTGACTCCAGGCAGATTAACACCCAACCCAAGCAATGCACAAAAGTGCTGCAAATTTTTAAACAGCTCAAGAATCAGCATTATGTAACTTCATTTTGGTAACCCAGTTTACTGTTTACCAAGCTGTTCCTATATCTAGCCTTAACATAATTCAAAGTAATAATAAAAATAAGAAGAGTAGGACAGATCCAAGATGGGAGAGTAGATAAACCTTGTGTCTGCTTCCTACCATGAACACGTTAAAATTACAACTAAATTATAGGACGACCAACCTGGAGAACCATCTTAAGTCTGCCTGAACAGAAATTCTATAACTAAGGATATAAAGAGAAAGCCACATCGAGACTGGTAGGAGGAACGGAGACACGAAACAGGCCCCAAACCTCCGTGTGGCAGTTGAGAACTGGGAGGGATATCTCAGCCACGGAGGTTCCCCCCAGGAGAGACCACAGCCCCAAACTGGCCTCCCCTACTCAGAGTACAGAGGAGCCCCCACATCTGGCTGTGAAAAACAGTAGGGTTCCAACCATTGGGTGGGACAGAAGGCTTCTGGAAACCCAGATATCCTCTTAAACGGCCTGCAAACAGACTCTCTCACTCGCAGGCACTCACCTTGGGCTCCAGTGGAGAAACCATAACTTTGGGGGAGAGGGATTGTTGGAGGCATAAGGGGGGGAGCAGACTGAGGTGTGTGGCTGCATAGCGAGGAGTAAAAGACAGTCGCCATTTTCCCTGTGTGGGCTCCTTCTGCNATTTTAAATTGTGAAGAAAGGAGACCATCCCTTGTACTTCTGTGATATCCTGGAAAGGTACCATGCAGTTCCACAAGCTGAAAATGCTCAATATATGGATTGGGAGGAAACCACTTTCACTACTTTTATACCCCCTCAAGTTCTAGGGAACAAGATGATAAGAATGTTTGGGTAAAGTCTGGTTTTTATATTTGTTTTTGAATTAAGGAATTTTCTACACTGGAAGGCAGAAATAAAGGTAACTATATTAATCTTTGCATATGGAGGATATACATATGTAGAAACAAAAAATCAGTCTAACAAAGAAGTTTTATTAATTTAACAATCTGAATATTCTAAATGGATATAAATCCAGAAGTCCTCAGAAGCACACAGGGTTACTGCTACCTATTTCCTCAAAGCATTAACAATATGGATATTATTATCAATACTTGCTTTTAATATCACCTCCAAATATTCTACACTGTACTAAACATTCATGTAGACTACTCATCCTATAGTCAATAACAATACTAATAATACTAATATAACAGAATCAGGAAAGCCAGTAGGATTATTGAAAAGGAATTCCAAGTCTATATTTATAACTCATTTTCATTTAGTAGCACACTAGACATTGAGTGGTTATTGTATGTTTCAGCAATTCTGCCTATAAACATAAGAGGGGAAAAGCAGTTTTCTCCTGATAAACACAGACCTTAGACACAACTACATTCTTACTTGTACACATACATATGGTGACGGAAGGAGAACTGACTCTGGGTGGTGAGCACACAATGTGATATACAGATGATGTATTACAGAATTGTACACTTGAAACCTAGCAATTTTACTAACCATTGTCACCCCGAAAAAATTTAATTAAAAAAACAATTAACTGAAATTCCTCATGATCTATTTAGTCCCTTAACCTCTCAAAGAGTCCTATGGTGTTTGGGTATGAGTCACTTTCACAGGAACTCACACTGAGTGTCTTCTTTGAGGTCGCCAGTAATTCAATTAGTTGTTGGGCTTTATTTCATTTCAATAACACAGTAATTGAACTATAAGAATTCCCTCTAACTACAAAAAAAGAACTTTTGGTTTGGTATTAGCACAAGCTTTAAAAATTTAAACAAATCAAATATAGAGATGTGCGTATTAATTTAATTCTAGAGAAGTTCATACATTTTTTATCATCAAAGCAAATATCAAAGGTTGAGTGCATTTCTATGTCCCCTGAATCTAAAGACATCACAGAAGAATTTCTTTCTCTTATCATTTAGATTTGGTTAGCCCATCTCTTGACCTCTGTTAGATGACCAACACCATGCTAGACATGAGCCCTGAGCAGCGAGGATTATAGAATAAATGAAAAGTTGATTTCCTGATTTTTAGTTCATCTACAAAACAATGGAAAATAATAAAACAAAACAAAATAAACAAAAACCCCACAAACAACAACAAAAACAGAGCAATAACAACAAATTGTTTAAGAGATTTTACAAAGCCTGGTAAATTAGTTTTTCACATTGTGCTTTACTAAGGATTTTCACATACATCTCCCCATTTGAATCTTACCAGAGCAGGCATGTAGCATTACTTCAATTCAGGGCTGGCTGCATGAATATGGTCAACCTGTGCAGTGACACCTGACCTGGGGCTCAGAATGGTCCCAGGCATGGTTTCATGATGACGCTGTCTGGAAATTCTTAATAGCATCTGAATAAAGAGACTCACATCCCTTTTTGCACTGGGCCCCACAAATTATACAGTTGGTTTGGTTTGCATTTTACAGACAAGAAAAGATCCCAGAAGGAAAGGAGTCATCTTCAACTCATGTAAACAATTAATTGAATTGTCCAGAGAAGAAAAAGAAAAGATGGTATTTCATTGGGTCTTTAATAGGACATGAGAATAGATGTTATTTGGGTGACAAAGGGGAGGGAAATGGACCAATTTCAGATAAATAAAACTATGCACTGCCTCTGTCAAGGTGCTCATTTTATAGTGGAAAACTAGGTCCCTCCAGACTCAGCTCTATCTGCCTGACAAAACACTGACAAAAGCCTCTCATGAGGATTTTAAGAGAAAAGGCTTGAATTGGAATTAACTAGATTACACTATGAATAAGAGAACTATATCCACCCTAATGTTATATGCCTATTGCAGACACCAACCTTCCTTTGAACAATGAGCCTGGTGCTATC
>NW_017732819.1:118888-120520 GCF_001890085.2 Hipposideros armiger | reverse complement strand
CTAATTACAAAGTTCTTGCTTGCCTCTTAGCGGATTTCCCACCCCAACATCATTTTCTTCCTGATCTCCCTTCTTTTGTATGTACCTACTAAACCCCCATCCTCACACTCAAAAAATTCTTGAGTTCATCATCTCCATTCACTCAACACATGTAACACCAAAACTTTTTCGAGCTTCCCAAATCAGCACTCTTGAGAAAGAATAGAAGCAAGACAGAACATTGCATTTCTCTGTAGACAGGAAGGAAGATTTACAGCACATTCCCAGGCCAGAAGGAAGAAAAAACCCTCTACATGACAGCACCAAAACAAGTTGAGTCATTTTGTCTGTTTCAAGACTAGACACAAAGGAATATGCGAATAGTTTCTTGTCAGTGGGATTCAGTTCATTGTATTCTGAAATCAAGTGTTGTACAGGTTCTTAATGTTCAAGAATCGAGACTGTTGAGATGTGTGAGGTAAATTCAATAGCTCCTAAAGGAAACATCTATCATTTTCCCTTACAAATAGTAGGATTTGCCTGCCCTGGCCTCAATTCAGAAGAATATTAGTTTGACCCTAAGAAATATTTCACAACAGAAGTCACCATTCTTCTTTTTGAAATAAATAAATGGGGATCGTGAATGCTCACCTAACTTTTATTATAAAAAAATCTACCAGAAAGTAAGAAGCCTGAACTTCCTACAACCTATATAATACACCATGCATGCCATTATATTTGTAAAAATTACCTCCCACTCTCAGGATCATAGAGGCCTATTCACAAATGATATAACTTGACTTTCTTAAGGCAAAATATATAGCTCTGTCCATCTATTCTGTTACTTTCTCTCCAGTTTATCTAAAGTTTCGTAAGACACAATTATCTTTTTTAATTACCTTGAATGTAACAGGCGAAAAGTCAATTAGCATTCCATGTACAAGACAGACAAGTGTTGTTTGGTTTTTATTCTTTGCATCCTACTTTGATTTTCCAAATATGTTTTGAAAATTAGCAGAGAATTAACTGATACAACTAGGTACAATTAGAACAATCTAATCAAATAATGAAGCGATCAGCTTTGTTCTATTTCAAAAAAGGGCCACTTATTACCTGTACAAAATATAACTGAACCTATTGCTAAATTTACCTAACCCCAATTTCTAAGTGTATCCATTATTGTCATACTTGATTGTACCTGTCTGAACACTATGAAATATTATCTTCCTGTTGAAAACTGGCTCAGCAAGATTTCAAAGCAGAAATGCAAAGATAGCCCACCCACCCACTGCTTAGTACAGTCCTTTCTGAAATGGGTTACTTCCTATGTCTGTTAAGGCCATGAGTATATGGGACAGGGCAGAGGGTTCTGAGAAAATACAGTGGGGCTGCCAAGACTTTTGCCCTCAAGTGCTACTGAATAACAAATGACAGGAAGTGATGCAGACAATATCCAAATAGAAAGTAACCTGGCTGAAACTGAACTGGTGCCAGACACTGCACAGAAAGTATAACAGAGCTGGCCCAGAAAGAGAACCTCAGGCTGGATAAAGACTCCTGGGCAGGCCTCCCTTCTTTTTTTGAGGCTCGCCACCTTCTAGGATGCAATGGATATTTATTGAACGGAATTAAAATTCCTGCACTGGATTATGT
>NW_017732819.1:114532-116713 GCF_001890085.2 Hipposideros armiger | reverse complement strand
TTTTTAGAATAAAGCTAGAACTGTCAGCTGTCAAATGACATAGCAATAACATAGATGCAAATGACTCTAGTACTTATAAAAATGAACTAGTGTTATCTGTTGCAAACATGCATCATGACTTTTCCAAAGACCCAATACAAATGCATTAATTCTTACAATGACACAGTGAAGTGGCTATAGGGTCTATATTTTCACATTTTATGCATGTGTGCTGACTGCATATCTGTAGGAACTGACATAAGGAAAAATATTTGCTTGATTGAAGCAGAGCTTACATGATGATTGATCAAATTAAAAATATATTTAGCCAAAGTGTCTTTATAAAACATTGTGACTGCCTAATCAATTCATTACAAAAAGAAAAAAAATTGATTTCTATTTTCTGTTTGGTTTCTTGAACTTGTTTGGCTCAAAAACATCTTGTATAATAAGATATGCCCTTCATAAAATAACAATTTTTAATGTTCCCAAAGTAAAATTTAAAAACAGTGCTCCGGGCCGGCTAAGTGTCGTGTTGGTTAAGAGCTGGCTTGGGACACCAGAGGGCCCGGTTCGGATCCCACATATGAGGTGCAGCGACACTGCCCTCTACAGCTAAGATGCTGAACAACAGCTCAACCTGGAGCTGAGCTGCCTTGAGTCGCCAGCGATGGCAGGTGGGTTGCCATGGGCTACCGTGTGTAGCCAGTAGTCAGCATGAGCGGCCAGCAGCCGCAGTGAGCAACCGTCCAGAAGCTGGCGACTGATCTGCCTTGCCCAGAAGAGCGCAATGTTGGTGCCAACTTGGGCCAGTGAAACAAAGTCCTCCACAACTAGACTGAAGAACAAAAGGACAGAAACTTGTCTGTTCCCCTTGCCTCAATTCCCCAATAAAAATCTTTTAAAAAAAGCAGTGCTCCTTCACTTAAGGACACTTTTAAAATAATTTTAATCTTATGTGAAATTGTGTGTGTGTGTGTGTATATATGTGTGTGTGTGTGTGTGTGCGCGCGTGCGCTGATCTAAAATTCAATATTTATTAAGAAATAAAATCGGGTACCTAGAAACCAAGTACCGTTGTCTTGTTTTTCAAGGAAAGCATCATTGTGAATCTGGTTTGAGGGATATTAATCACCTGCCTCTCAGTCACTTGCATAAAAACCTGAAGTTGTTTTTTAATTTTTTTTTTTCAGCCAAAATGGCAGGGGAGGTAGGTATTCTGATCATCAACAAAACCAGCAAATCTTTTAAATGTTTTCCCTTTTTCTTCATAAATGCAATAAACCCCCTAGGGGAAAATGTTGGCTCTTTGGTCATAAATCATGTCTTTCTCTTTCAGAAGCAATTTTATGTGAAGATGTAGCCAAATTTTACACTGAATCTTCTGTGCTTACCATTGGTGGTAGTGACATTTTCTCCTGGAGAAAATTAAATTTGCCTTCATCCAGCCTTTCAAATGATGAGCTTTGCCTCTCAGCAACTGGTTGTCCTGGCAGAGCTCCATCCTTGAGAAAAGGTGATGCATCACTGTGACATACAGAATAGGATTTCAAGACCTGTCTTCCAAGCCATGCAGGGTAACTTGGCGTTGCTAGCTGGGGCTGCTGAGGGCTTATGGGAAGAACGTGGACAGCATCCATTTGAGCAGGGAGCTGTTTTCACAGCTGCCTTGTTGACTGAGATGTGCTCTAAATTAAAACTTTTTTCATTGCACTAGAATGTGCCAAAGAGTTGGGCCAGGGAGGAGAGACAAATCCAGATGGCAGTGGAAGCTCATTTCCTCCCTATTTTGCTGGGCAAGCAAAGGGTGGGCTCAGCATAGATGGGCTAGATCAGTAGAAGATCAGACTGGTACCAGCCAAAGTTCCAGAGGGTTCTCCTTACTAATGAGGACACTTCCTTCGCCAGAAAATTTCCACTGTTATGGAGTTGAACAGATGTGGCCTACTGCCCTATTTCCTTATAAATTTGAGGAGCATGATGGAGTAGGTTCATCTGTTGGAACCCTTTCTGAGTTTATCCAGCTCAACCACGCCCAGTCTAAGCACATCTTTGTGTGAGATAGTGAGGCCTCAGGGGATCTTGTGTAGTGTTTTCCTGCTTCTAAGTTTTTCCTCAAAATAAACTCTGTTTTTATTTATAACCCTGGCACTATCCTGTGTGTAGCCATACCCACCCCACATTGCACAACAGCTTGACTTC
>NW_017732819.1:102104-107122 GCF_001890085.2 Hipposideros armiger | reverse complement strand
AGACTCAGAAATTGTGTGTTAATCATTGTTGAAAATATTGGGGTTTTGTCTGTTGTATGGTTAAGTGCTAAACTTCTAGATGATTAAAAAATAATAGTAATAATTATGGTTGAAGCCTAAAGAGCATCAGCTAAAGTGATGGCCGTAAAACCAAGAAGTCAAAGGAGTACACCAGAAGCAAAAAGAAGAGAAAGTTATAAGGAGCAAAACACAGTCAGACATGTTAAGTGTCTCTGGGAGAGTCAACCAGGCAAAAGTCAAGTGATCCTTGTACTAAGCACATGAAGGTCATTTGGTTTGACAAAAGTGGTTTCAGCGGTGCCTTGGCCAAAGCCAGGCTTTAATAAAATTAGGGATGAACAGAAGAGAAGAATTGAAGACATTTTTGTAGAGATAACTATTTCTAGAAGTTCAGTTTTAAATGAAGTTTGGGAAACCAAGAAGTCGCAGAAGAGTAATATAGGTTCAGAGGAAGGATTTATTTTGTTTCTCTTGAAGTTTTGTCATTTATCATTGCTTTTGTTCAGATAGGGGGAGTTAAGGGTCTTTTTTGTCCTCTGGTGGGAATGATCTAGTAGAAAGAGGGAAGATTCAGAAGAGAGAAGATAAGAGCTGAGTAGGAAAGCCTTCAAGAAGGTTGTAGCAGGTAGAAGAAGAAAAGGTGAGCACAAGAAGGGAAAACTTGGGGACTTGGTAATAGGAAGATATGGAAGGCAATGTAAGATTTTTTTTTNATAACAAGTAACAATGCCTAAATATTTACAACACTTTACATTTTAGTACAGATATATGCATTATTCCATTTTAGTCAGATCAGTCGTACAAATGTAGGTATTACCATTCATCAATCTACAGAAAAATACAAAACAATAAAGAAATTAATACATAGTTCAAAAGTTCTGAGTAACTGAGAAACTTGAATAACTGACTAACTCATTTCACTAGCAACTTTAACTAAAACTGGTAATACAAATTTAAAAAAAAGTTTTTGTCCACATGCAGCATAAATCACAGAGCCGGGTATGTTTACCAGTTCCTTGCCCTGAGGATCTGTACATAGTTCTCACTTCCCTCAGGACTCTTAATTCTTACATAATAATGCTTGTACATTGTCTGATATGAACCTCTCATGCTTCATGAACTTCTTACGAATGTGGTTTCTAGTGTTTCATTCTCTTTCAGCCAAAATAGAGATTTAACAACCTTTTGAATGCTGGGTACCCAGTCCGAAGTAGTTGAGGTTGAAATCTTTATCAGGCAAAGTAGAGGTAAATCAATATCCAGTGAATAAGCACTGTGTGGATAAATACTCTGAATAATTTAGGCCTCAAATCCCTGACTTTATGCATAAATGTTTTATTCTCCTTGAAAGTTTATAAAAAATTATTTAAACTCTTCACTTTAATAGATAAAAGTATGGCTCAAGTTATACAGCTATTGTAACATATTTCTTTCTCATTTAGTGATTCTCTGCCAATGTAAACTCTCCCCTGTGATATTATGATTCATAAGAAGGCATTTGATCTTCATCCACAGTTCCTTGCTCACTGCTCCCAAAACCCTTGTAATTTCCTAAGTGTGAAGAGTGATAAAGGTTTCTTTTGTTATGTTAAGGAGGTAGTTTTTGGACCCCAACCAAGGGCTCCAGAAAGGAGAACCAAGAAGGTGATTAGAGAGTTGGAACTTCCAGTCCCAGCCCCAGACTTCCAGGGGCGGGAGAGGGCCTGGAGATTCAGCTCAATCGCCAGCGGTCAATCATGGCTGTAAAGAAGCTCCATGAAACCCAAGAGGACAGATGGCTCCTTGGTTCTTTTTTTTCAGAGAACTTCCATGTTGAGGAACCAGAATACGTCTAGGTGCCAACGCGCTGAGCCCCAAGCTCACCCTGTGTATCTCTTCATCTGCCTGTTGATTCATATTCTTTAATATCCTTTGTACTAAACCAGCAATCTAGTGAGTAAACAGTTTTTTTGAGTTCTACTGGTATGAGCCATTGTAGGAAATTAATCAAACCCAGGAGGTAGTCATAGGAACCTCTGATTTGTCATAGGTGGATCAAAAGCACAGGTAACAACCTGGGCTTGTGACTGCTGTCTAAAGCACAGGGTGGTCTTATGTGACTGAGCCCTTTACCTATGGAACCTGATTCTATCTCTGGGTAGATCATGCCAGAATTAAGTTGACTTCTTGGACACCCAGCTGGCATCCGAGAATTGTTTATTGGTGTGTGGCCCCCTCCTCTGCTCATTAGATTTGGATTGGGGAACCCTTATTATATGCTTTGTTACAATGTAAAAATATTTCTTTAGTCTTCTTCATCTCTTCTTGACAAATAATAGCTGCCATTTGTCACTCAGTAAAGATGGTGAAACTAATATTATACGTGTACTTATATATAGGTCAAGGCAAGATATGAGCTCATGTTGATAGAATAAACACACAGATTCAAAAATCAGAAACTTATTTATCTATAGAGAAGGAATGATATTTTGCTATTTTGACAGATTATGTGTGTTATTTATAGATGACAAAACATTCAACTGTTGCTCTAAATCGTGCCTTCCTGGTGAAATATTAGGACATATAAAATGAAAGGATAAATGAGGAAATGAAAAAAGTATTTTTTACTAAAAACATGCAGAACATTAGTTTGATAGACATGTAAACACAGTCCTAATTTGTAAATTCCATAATTGATCGCATGTTTTACATCATAACATTCAGGGCAGGAAAATGTGCTGACTTATTTCTGTCTTCAGAAAAATGAAGCACTAATTGTATACAGCTACTATTCTGAGGCATAATAAGCCTAACAGCTAGAGACAGTAGAACATGTATAGCTTGTAAATACTTTTCTTTTTTGATTGAATATTTTATTTTATTGAGAGGCAGGAGATACAGGGTTTAAAAAAAAACAAACTAGGTAAAAAAGTCTGCTTAAACTTATTAATTTAAATTTATGTGAAATTTATAATCTACTTCATAACATATTCATGCTTGTTTTATATAACAATTCTATTTTAAATTACATGATGTAACAACCCCTTGCACACACACATTTTTAATTGTGATTGACCTATCAAGGCTTCTAGAATATGTAATATATTTCTACAGTGAGATGGATACTCATGATCTGATATCAGTGAGCATCTGGGGTTGGGAAGGTGGGGTCTACCAAACTTAATAGTAGAAGTACAGCATTAGCAGTTGAAATCCAGAAGAGTGAGTAGTACCTTGTCCAAAGACAGTGGACATTAGCACAGGGCTAGATTAGGTAGGCACTGTCTTGGTTTGGCTATTGTAGTTGACTGGCACACAGCTTTAGTATTTTAATAGGGGATGGATTTGAAAGAACAATGTGACTAAGCCACTGTTAAAATTGGACACAATACAATAGCTTAGCACCTATGGTCGTACATTAGATTTACTTTTTTGTTACCTACCACTGTATCTATGTCTAGGATTTCTGGTTTATAATAACCCACAAATGAACTCATTTTATGCATATTTTTTATGGAGTATTCAGATATGAATGTTTGAACCTGTGATAAATACTTTTAGTAGCAAGTGGTGGGAAATTCAACACAAACTGGCATAATAAAAGAGAGAGCAGAGATAAAATTTCATATATATTATATATATATATAATATATATATATATATTTATAACATATATACATATAAAAAATGGGCTATCATGAGGAATAAACACTGTACAAAAGGATATCATTGACATATCATTCGTGACAGAGCTAAGCCAAAGGTTATAGAGATAAGTAAGTCTGGAATAAAGTATTAAATCAGAAATATTAAATAAACATTAAATATTTAATATTAAAATATTAAATCTGAAAGGATTGGGGTTTTGTCTGTTGCATGGTTAAGTGCTAAACTTCTAAATGATTAAAAAATAATGAGTCACATATCCACCAAGTAACTGGTGGCAGAGTCAACCATGAGAATACAAGCAACATCAGCTGAAAGTTGAAGAAAATTAGTAAATAGTCCCCCAAATGGCATTCTTTTTATTATTACTAGGGGAAAGAAGGAGAAGGAGAAGGAGAAGGAGAAAGAGAAGAAGAGGAATGCTGTACAGGAAAGCAAATAAATATTGACTATTGGTATTAAATTTTAGAAAGTCTTGAATGTCAAGAAAGATAGCTATAATTTATGCCCTACATTTACTAGTAATCAGGGAGAAGATAGGTGCTATAATAAGAGGTAAATTAAAGAGAATGAATAAAATAGCAACTGGAAGATTGAATCACAGTTGAATTTATTGGATGTTCCCGCTAGCACTTTTTGTTACACTCTACAAATTAAAAAAAAAAAAGATGCGATATCATGGGGAATAAACACTGTACAAAAGAATATCATTGACATATATTCCTGACAGGGCTAAGCCAAAGGTTATAGAGATAAGTAAGTCTGGAATAAAATATTAAATCAGTTTTTCTTATTTGACTTTGATTTAAAGGTACATCAGGCAAAATAATTTATCTTATGTCCAGAAGTAATAAATCAAATAATTTTAATGGGATAAAAGAGGGACAAAAGCAGGCAAAAAGGCAGAGTCAGAAGAATTAAACAGTTATTTGTCAAAATGAGAACATAAACAATAATTCTGCAAATTCTATCCCATTGGCTGATTTCATTATGTACTGTCAGGTTGAAAAACAAACTGGGTATTATGTACCACAAATTAATGGGGGAATAAAATAATTATAGCAAGTCAAAAAGAAACCTAGTTCTATGCTGACAAAACTTCTAAACTGGGAAGGCTTAGAGAGAAATAGAAAATAAACTTCTGCCAAGCTTATGTCTAGCAGAGTTTGGTTATTTTTCTTTGAGGCTCTTATCATATAAGGAGCTCAGAAATATTTTCAATGCATGAGTTAATAAAAGAGGATGAGAAGATACCCTAAGGAAAAAATAGGCACAACAATACTGCTGACTGTTGAATTCCAGCATACTCTCTAGAGCAGCGGTTCTCAACCTGTGGGTCGCGACCCCTTTGG
>NW_017732819.1:100195-100829 GCF_001890085.2 Hipposideros armiger | reverse complement strand
GAAAGTAGAGAACTTAAATTCTTGAGATAATGATCTATCTTTTGGTGTATTTAGTTGGCAGTGCCTAAGTGACAATTAGGTAGAACTAGCCAGCAAGCTCTCAGAAATGAAACAGGACAATGCAAGAGAATTATCAGGATTAAAGATTCAGATTTGTAACTATCCAGGCGAAGATAACAGTTGAAGCCAAAAGATTAGATGGTACAGATAATATAGAAAAAGGGTTGAAAAGATGAGTAAGAACTAAGGTTTTGGGAAATTTCTATACTTATGAAATAGGAGCAAGGAGTCCATTGAAAGGAGATATGAGAGCAGTGCCTAGAACATGAAGAGGACTAGAATTGTGATGTGGTAGAGAAACCACACAGTGAAGCCCCAAAGGCTAAAATGTAGAAGATGGAAAGCCCATCGAGGAAATCCCACTGGACCTAGCAAGTCGGGCATCATTCTGAGAAAGCTCTTTCAGTAGGTCAATAAGGATAATGTGCCCAGATTCCCAGATTAAGCCATAAGTGGAAGGAAGTAACAGCTGATACCTTCTTTTGAAAAACTTGGCTTGACAGGAATAGAAAATCTAGGGGAAGTTGAAGAAGTAGTAGAATGAAGGAATTTAATTATTTAACAGGAATGAAAG
>NW_017732819.1:93374-95095 GCF_001890085.2 Hipposideros armiger | reverse complement strand
GGCTCCCTGGAGAATTACTACAGGTGGCCCTATAGACTATCCTGTACAACTGAGGAGACAGCTCTTTTCTCTACCTATAGAATTTGTTCCTATTTTGGTGATTTCAACAGAGTGCTCTCCATGAAGAGTAAATTATTTTCCTGGCAAAAAAAATAATCTTCTGTGTGGGTGGTGGAGCAGTTGAGAGGGAAGTGACCTAAACTCCAAAAGAGATTCAGAGAGGAAATAAAGGGAGCTCTAAATAGGAGCAAAAAATATTTTACTCATAGAGAAAATACTTCTTACTTTGGCAATTACAATTCCTAAGCAAATATTCCTACTCCAAATTCAACCACCATACAAATCCTGACAATGGATCAGACTTTCCACTTATACAGAGACCACAGTAACCTTTCCACTCAGTAAGGTCTGCCATTTGGCTAAGAAACTTCCCAGTCCTTCACTGGGCTCAGATAATCTATCCTTATGCTATCTGCCAGATAATAGAGTGAATTCTCTCTGGAGGAAGAAAAAAATCATCCTTGGCCTCTATAATTGTTATACCCAATATCTAGTATTTAATAAAAAGTTGCCAGGCATTCTAACCAACTACATGAGTGAGTACATATAAATAAATACATGCATAGATACATGAATGGATAAAATGGATGGATAAATAAATGCAGTAAAGAGAAAAGAGTGAATACAAATAGGAATACAAGTGATATAGACATTGTAGTTATCAGACTTTAATTAAAATAACTGTTATTACTTCAAGAAAATAGATGATAAAATAAAAGAATTCACTGAGAATCAAACTCTATGTAAAAAGATACAAATGAAAAGTGCAGAAATAAAAACTAAAATAAATTAAGAACTTAATAAATGTGTTTACCTGTAGATAGCAGAAAGAATAAATTAACTGAAAAATAACTTATTAAAGAATATCCAGAAGACATGGAAAACAAAAGAGATGAAAGATACATAAAAGAATGTAAGAGATTTAAGAGACATGGTGCACACTTTTAACATATGTAACTTTAGTCTCAGAGGAGGCAGAGGAGGAAAAAAATTGCAAAAGTAACATTTAATAAGATAATGGCAGTAATTTTCTAAAACTGATAAAATACATCAACTCAGATATTTGAAAAATGTTAAGAACCCAAGCAAAATAAATGGAAAGTAAATAACAACTAAGCAGGTAATAGTAGTAGTTTAATACTGCTTAAAATTAAAAATAAAAAAAATTTATAATAGAGAAAAAGAAAACAATACCTATTACCTTTTAAGAAGCAACACTAAAACTGACTCTCAAGTCAGAATACAATGAAATTTCATCTTTAATTGAAAGAAAATGTCTGTCAACCAAAAAAACCACATTCAGTAAAATAACATTTCTAGGCAAACAAAAAGAATGGCAACTTTTCTTCATCAATCTTATTCTAAAGGAAACAAGTAAAGAAACCATTTCAGGAAAAAGGAAATTATTCCACACAGAAAACTAGAGGAGGAAATAAATAGCACTGAAAGATTATATTGAGTAAATCTAAAATGAAAATTGAATTTATAAAATGCTAATAATGTCTAGTGGGTTTTAAACTCTATGTAAAATTAAAATGTGTGACAAAAACAACGACAGAATCCACAGGAGAATGGTAAATGGAATTGTCTTGGAAATGGGCACTAATTTATATTAAACTATGTTAATTCAAGAATGAATGCTTTACTATCTAGGAAACCAA
>NW_017732819.1:73739-92409 GCF_001890085.2 Hipposideros armiger | reverse complement strand
AGCCAGTGCTGGAATTCACTCTGAGTCGGAAAGCCTGAGAAATGGAGGGCCATTGGTATAAGTCCCAATCTGAGTCTGAACACCCAAGAACAAGGAGTGCTGAAGTCCAAGGGCAGAAGATGGATGCCCCTGTTCAAGCAGAAAGACAGTGAGTTCACCTTCCTTCCACCTTTTTATTCTGTTAGGGCCCTCAGCGGATTAGAAGACGCCGACCCACACTGGTGAGGGCAATCTTCTTTGCTCAGTCTACTGATTCCCATCTCTCTCCTCATAGACAACCCAGAAATAATATTTTACCAGCTGTCTGGGCATCCCTTAGCACAGTTAAGTTGACACATAAAATTGCCATCACAATGCCATTTCTTTATGTTCTGGTTAGGGGAGAATCTGTTAATTTAAGTTATTGGCAGAATTCATTTCCTTATGGCCCTATGACTAAGGGCTCTTGCTTCTTACTGGCTGCTGGCTAGAGGCTGCTGGCAGTTCCCTTCCTTGAGGTGCTCTCTAAACATAGTTCACAACATGGCTATTTATCTGCTCCTTCTAGTACAAGAAAGAATCTTTCAGAAAGACAAAAAATTCAGTATAATAAGACTATATGAATATATGAATATATATATGAATATATATATATGAATAACAAAATTAATAAACACTCCCTCAGAGACTATGCAATACTAAATAACAAAATACATATTTTTTAAATGAGTATGAATTTTAAAAATTAGATTTCTTTTGGCTTGTAAAATAATTCTCAAAAAATAGAAATATATTTCAAATATTTAGAGTATTGTATCTGTGTGATGATGAATTAAGTTATAAGTCAATAAAATGATAAGAAAAAGAATAAGAAAATTTGACAAGGAGGCAGAGGGAGAGAGAAATATGAAAAAAACCCAAAATGCTTAGAAATCACATATTTTAAATAACAAATGGATCAGAGAAGAAACAAAAATTGAAGTGAGAAAATATTTTGGACTTGAATCATATTGAAAATACACTATATCAAAGCTTGTGGGATACAGACAATTCTTCTTAGAGGAATATTTATCACCTTAAATGTACACATAATGGAGAAAAGACGGAAAATCAATTATAGCAACTTCCATCTCAAGAAATTATAAAAAGAACAGCAAATCAATCCGTATACATAATAATAGTAAGAGCTCAAATTTATATTGCAGAAACAGTCATACAATAAAGAATATTAATACAGACAAAAGCTTTTTCATGGAAATTAATAATAAACTCCATAAATTAGTAGCAAAAATGACCAAGAGAAAAGATTTTTTACATATACGCATGCAAAAAAATTACAAAAATATAATGGTGTTATAAATTAAGAGCATGGCATCCTATGGGAGGCATAAGTGGGTAGCAACTGAGGATGCCCTAGGGATAGCTTGTCAGTCTAATAATGTTCTCTTTCCTGATCTGAGTGGTAGTTTCACACATGTGTTGACTTGATAAAAATTCATTGGGCTAGACAATATTTTTTAAGGTTTTCTGTACATATGCTATGTTTCAATAAAATTATTATATAAAACAATATAATAATAAAAAGGATAAATAATATAATAACAATTGATAAAGTAACATCTACAGTTATTTAATTACTTTCAAATGTCTTGACTGATTCTGTAAACTTAAATATACTTTTAATCTTGAAAAATTAAATGAAAAGAAAATTCCTAGAAAAATACCAAATTGCCCTATGAGAGTGAGAAAACCTTAAGAAATTGAATTGATAATCAAAATCTATTTCTTGCATGTTTCCCCCTTCCATGCACACACAAATATCATCAGGCTGTTTTACAGCTAAAATTTACCAAATCCTCCAAATTTGATAACTGTTTGAAAGAACAGGAAAGGGAAAGAAAGCCAACTCCTCCCACATTTGTTTTGTAATTCTCACAATACTTTGAAAGCAAAATTGGACAAAGAAAGTCAAGAAGAGAGAATATAGACAAAAATCACTTACAAAGGTTCATGTAAAATTTTAAAATTGATCTGTGCTAAAGAAATTCCCAAATCTTCACATTGAAAAAAGGCCAACTGAATAAACGGCAAGATGAATTCATGAAAAATGCTCACACTAAAAAACTGGAATAATGGGAAGTGTAAAATCAAATTTCCTACAAAGAAAAATATATATCTTCAGGATTGAATGCTTGAAAGAATATTAAGAAGTATTATTATAACCTAGAATTCAGTTCTCAGAAACATTGTCAATCAAATATGAGGACAAGATAAATATATTTTCAGGAATTCAGTGATTCAGAAAATTTAACTTTTTAAAAATAATAGTTGAGCCTCCAGTGGGAGAAACCCTAGAAAGAGGAAGGGAATAAAAAGACATACATTACAAAGTATGTATTTATAGTTCCAGGATGTCAGCTTTACAGTCTACCTAGGAACCAACTGTCCAAGTGAAAAGAGGAAGACAGGAAGAGAGATTCATGACATAATGAAAAGATAAATGTTCTAGCAGGTCATAGATATAATTAGATAGTTATTCTTCAACAATTAGATAAAAGAAAGTTAACTAGAAATAACCCCTTTTTAAAAATAAAACACATAAACAAACAAACAGGAAACAAAACTCCAGGAAAGTCATGATCCCAAGATGAAACAAATTAAACTGTAACATGACAGAGTATGATGAAAGAAACATTTCACACAGGTTTTGTGATTTAGGATTGCTTTTTAATTTTTGCAGGTGCTATCAAACTTCTTATTTTGAATAATAATCATAAAACAATAATATTCTAAGGATGGTTAATTTACTTTAATTTTTAGAATCAGCTTAGAAAAAGCATGAGACAGTTATAAGTACAGAAGAAAGATGGAGAGAGCTTTCTCATCTGCTTGTTTTACATGTTGGGAAGTTGATAAAAAGTATTTAAAATTGACTGCTCAAGAAATAACTCTGATTCTAACTCTATTGAAGTATAAGACTTAAAGTCAGAAATAGATAGCCTACTACTAATAAAAATAACAATCAATAAAACTAAAAATAATAACAGTGTGGATAAAGGAAAAGGGGTCTAAAATGAGGTAAGTTTATAACTCTTTATATTTCCCAGTGGAGAAATGATATATATTGAAAAATATAAATAAATCATGTGACCAGAAGTGTCTGTGTATTTCTTATTGTCATGGTGAGCACCAGAGGATATAAAACTGATTATTTCTGAGGAGTAGTGGAATGAATTTAGAGGGAAAATATTACTTTTACTTTTGTAACCTTCAGTATTGCTTAAATATTTTATTTTACTCTCCAAACAAAATTAATAAAAACAAATAATAATTATAACCTAAGTTTATCTATTTCATATCCTCCAACTGATGTTTAAATCCTCTCTAAAATATACTAAGTGATTGAGCACCTCTAGCAAGTGACTGGAAACTAATCATATCCTGAGGCAGAAACAAAACTATATTTGTCTCGTGTATCTCTCTAAATTACTTTATTGATACTACTTTTGTTCTCTAGCCATCTGGAGGTAAATTCCCACTAAGACCTGTCTTCTTTGTGCTAAATATTCTTCCTTCATATACAGCATCTCTTTTATTAGCATATCTGTAGGGCACTTAAAATGCTCTAAACCCTTTAGATATATTAACATATTTTTTCAGGAAACTTTGAGGAAGGTACTCTATTATCCCCATTTTATAAATGAGGCAGTGAAGCACAGAGTTTAAACGACTTATTTAATAACATCTCCAAGTGGGAAGGCAGGGATTTGAACACAAGCACACTGGTTCTAGAGCCCATGCTCTTAACAACTGAACTGCTTTTCTGGTTATAGAACAAAATCTAAAGGTATCTAAATATTATTATGTTTTGCCTAAGTTCTGTTCCAACTCCCATCAATTTGCCAGTGTTAGTAAGTGATGCTAAAAGTAGAACAGATGCTGTTCCAAGGATGGTCTAATTCAGAGAGGTTAGAATTAAACACCATCTTCCTTATTTTGAACACTTCTTATCTCTGATTGAACCTTGTTTGGGGGCACAGCTATATCACACTCAACATGTTTCACTCACAATGAACTACATATTGCTAGTTTCTTTTATATGTTTCCTATTAAGTCCCACCTCCCTTATCCTGTCCTTTTGTAATATTCACATTTTGCATCCAATGTGATCATCTTTCCTTATTATGTTTTTCCATTTTTAGCTGAGAAAATCAAATCAATAATGACTAAGCAAGACAAAAACTCACTCTCAGAATAATTGGTTATGAAGTTTGACTCTCAGGTTAGACTGACGTTGTTCAGATTCCAAGTCTGTGTACCTTCCCGAGCCTCAATTTCTTTGTCAGCCAATCACTGATCCAAATTTATCTCATAGCTCTGTTGCAATGTTGTAAGGTAATGCTTAATAGATAAGCCATGAGTCCAAATTTGCAGTGCTAACTAATCTTTGCATTTCTTTATTTTTGTGGCATTCCATAAATATTTACTGATGTTAGTGATATATCCAATAGGCATTTTTCATTATCATTCAAAACTAGGAAATTGGTGGAGCACTTGGACCCAAAAACTACATAAAATATTGACTAACCATAGAAGATGTCCACTGAATATGTCCCAAATGAGTGAAACCAGAAGCATCTGGCTGATCTAATTTTCTCTCTCTTTTTCTGTGTTTCTTGTTCTGTTCTCCAGGTTTAGTGGCAAAGAGGAAGGAATTGCTCTCTGTTCCCAGGCTGGCTTCATTTAGACTCTCCTTCCTCCAAGAACCATCAATTCTGCATTGGAAGGGACCCCACGGGGTTCTCTATTTAACGTTCCAGTTTTTGCATAAAAAGATGAGGCATTCCTCAGCATGTGTCATTCCCATGACATCACCTATAAATGGCATCCTTCCCATTATCTGCACTACTTTTCAGCTTCCATGCCAGAAAGATTAAGTCAAACTCTTACAAGTAAAACAAAATGGAGAGCTTTGTAGCATAAATAGAAGAAATACAGTTTTACAATTTGAATATAAATTTGTGGTTCTGATTTTTTTTTTTTTAGCTGAGCCATCCTGCCACCTGTTGGCAGCTCAGCGGCAACTCAGCTCGGGCTGGGCATCGAACCGCTGTTGCTCAGAGCTCAAACTCTTGAGCGAGCTCTTAACCAACTGAGCCACTCGGCCGGCCCTGTGGTTCTGATTTTTTTTAACTCATTCTTCTGAGAAATTGATGAATGTCCCCTTCCCCCAGAGAAAACTCAAGTGCATTTACATATAATTCTGCTTATAATTTCAAGGTGTTTATGGAACTCCTTTAGCTCATCTATGGACCTCAGATTAAAAACACATAACTTGCAACTATTCTGAGAGTGAATGTTTGTCTCTATACCCTTTAGCATCTTTTAGATACAAACATCTAGTTCAGGTTATTACTTCCTATTAAAATACTCCATTTCTCTTGAATTGCACATTTGCTCTATAATATTTGGTTAATGGACAGAAATCTCACTCATGCTTGATTCAAGGGAAAACACACATTAGAAATCCATTGGTTGATATGAATGGCCTTGAGAGCTCAATTAAAAAACAAAGAGAGAGAATGGTGCGTGCCCAATATTTAGATAATAATATCATCATGCTTTCACACATTTTGCTCCTCTTGCTTCATTGATCTCAGTAGAGTTGAAAACATCCTTAT
Source organism: Hipposideros armiger (assembly GCF_001890085.2). Classification (NCBI taxonomy): domain Eukaryota; kingdom Metazoa; phylum Chordata; class Mammalia; order Chiroptera; family Hipposideridae; genus Hipposideros; species Hipposideros armiger. Next base: position 86,749 of record NW_017732819.1, on the reverse strand, counting down.
GCCCTTACATGGTGTCCTGTTAATTGCCATCAAATAATTTACATAAAATTTTAGAGAAATGTCAATGAGATTCAGAACTAACCCTGAACCTTATTCTCTTACAAATTTTAGAAAATTGAAGCTGCCTTGCTAATTTTTTCTTTTTGTTATTTTTATTGTTTTTGTTTGGTTGGTTTTAGAAGAGTCAGATAAAACGTAAGTGTGTTCACATTTGGAGAAAGTGTAATGTGTAGGCAGGTTGCTATACTTTTTGACTTGGGTGCTGTGAGCCTGACTGATGGGAAGGAAAGAATGGGCTGAATCTTCCATGATGGGTAGTAGCTGGGACATGGCTTTGCTCGTTGTGTTAAGAGTATGTCAAGATATCCTTTGTGCTGTATCAAACCTACCATTCCACTTATAACAGAGATAGGTCATAATAAGACCATATGGAATACAATCTTATAACATGGCAATGTGTAAATTTACATGAAAAGCAGAGCATGTGTCCCATATAGAAGTCTGGCTAGGTGAATCTGATAGTGGTTGACCACCAATAAAACATACAGTGCCAGTCTAAAAAAACGTTAACAAAATTTCTTCAAGAAGAGGGAAAATGATATCAGATGTAAATCTGGATCTGCACAAAGTATAGACGAGCAGCTGAAATGATAACTACTTGATGAATATTTAAAATAAATTCTCATTATTTAAATACCTTAAGAGATCATTGATTGCCTAAAGCAGTTATTGGAAAACTTTTTCTCTAAAGGGCCACATCGAAAATATTTTATGCTTTGTAGGTCATATGGTCTCTGTCACAACTACTTAATTCTGCTGTTACTGTATGAAAGTAGCCATAAACAATACATGAATGAATAGGTGTAACTTTTCCAATAAAACTTTATTTACAAAACCAAAAAAAAAAGCATACAGTGCTTTCAGAAACTCTTTGCTGAGCAATTCATCATCTCAACTCAGTTAATGATGGTCAAATAAATAATAAATGACCTTGCATTTATGTATTTTCCAAAGTGCTTTCATTTCATAGTCCCATTTGACCTTCATACCAATCCTATAGAGTCTGCAGTATAGGGTTATATATATTTGTACAAATAGATTAGGAAGTAATACCCTAACTTGTGCCAAAATATTCTAAAAATTTCCTTGTGATTTTCAGTCATATTAATTAAAATTATCATAAAATTATAACTCTATTATTCTTTTCCCTAAAACTATTACAGTAAAAATAGAAAAATTAAAAGAACTACCTGGATTATTTTGGGGGGGATATTTATTTTTAGGAACAACAGATATTTTTGAAAATTTAAAATAGGACTAGATAAGAGGTCATAGCAAATATATCTATCTCAAGAAGAATGGAGAACAATTTGTTAGTCTTATTCCAAGGAAATGAAAACTTAAACCCTACTTCTTAGTAAATCAGTTACTCTTCATAATGAAATAGTCGTGAAAGAATGAGAACAGTCATGTCAAATATTCAGCATGCATGCAGATGCTACGTCTCCTTCATCCATGTCAGCCATTCCTAATTAATTTAGGCACCTTTTCTTACATAGCTTAGATTAGCTTCATGGTTCTTTGCAACATAGGCAGCCATCATTGATGGAAGAGAGTTTTCAAGCGAGATGAAGCCACTTGGTCATTCCTTAACTAAATGTAAGTGTGCAACTTTACATAACATGACTCATTGACCCTGTTTTGTATGATCCACCCCTACTCTGGAGAAAAGGAAAATTTATCTTATAGAAGCTGATATAAATATGGATTTTGTGTATGTTGATGTTATAATGCACAATAACTTCACTAATTGACTAAAACAAAAGGAATACCAGGGGAAATATTTCTTTGAACATGCTTTCTATTTGAAGTGCAGTTAGACAAAGGAACATGAACGTGAGCAGAGGAGATATGCCCTCATGCCTATCTGCATGTCTTGCCACCCTATTTGCCTATAGCATTTGTAATTACTATGCAGCCTCCATAACACACTAAGCAACTCAGTTTAGGTCAACAAGACACAGTTTTTTCTTTGACAGACCAAATTGAAAGGCTATCACAAACACATATTATAAAGTTTTTCAATTTTTGCCATAATAGAAATCAAGATAGAACAGCTGAAGGTGGAGAGATAAATTTAGTCACCCTCTACCATTTTCATCTAAGAGATCCACCTTCCAACTGCAAATTTAATGCTGACACCTATTGTCACAAAACTAAATGAAAGATAACAAAACAATAAAAAGAAATATCACCATGAGAAGCAGACCATACACATTTTTCCCCCTCCAATAGAATCAGTGATAATGTTAGAGTGATCTAGACAAAAAGCTATATTTTTATTGTACCCTTGAAAAAAAATAAAAGAAAAAGTTAATGCTAACAAGTGCTTTTAAGCACATGTGAGAACCTTCCATAAAGGTAAATAATACATGAATTTGTTTTATTTAATGAAATGCATTTATGAATTAAACATCCTTGGATTGAGTTATTTCTTCTGCACTCTGTTCTCACAACACTCTACTCATATTATGGAAAAACTTCCTTAATTCATGAGTTAACATATCTTCTGTGCAAGACAGTAAGCACCAAAAAGGAAAAGATAATGTCCCTTTTCGAAGTTCCAGCTTTGAGTAGTTTTGAAACACAGTTAAATCATAAAAAAAAAAATCAGTCATATGAAAGATAAAAGAACAGATTCAATGATAAGTTCTAAGTAGGGAGACACTGCTGTTGTTATTTGTTTTCTCCTCCATCAGTGAAAGCAGAGTGCTTAACCCAGAGAAAGGTCCCAATATATTTTGAAATATTGATTAAAATCATGCTCAAAAAACAAATGTGAAAGAATCTGTTATTCTTTGGGAGCTACAGTGTGCATTGCAAATTCATGTTCAGAGTTAATGAGAAGCCATTTTTGTACTTTTTCTTCGACTGAGTTGTATTTTCTTGGAATATTATTAAAATATAAGAGTCTGCATCTCTCTGTCATAGCAAGATGGATGATTGCAGGATTTACTTATCGGGCTGTGAAATGACCCACAGCATTAAAGCAGCCCAGGCGCTGACTTCTGAAGTAGCCTCATTGCCTTCAATGTGGGATGTGATGAATCGCTGCTTGATATGTCAGTGTTTTGGGTTTTATTCCCCCTAAAATGCTAATCTGTAATCTAAAATGAATACATATACATACACACACTCAGCTGGATAATGTGAACAAGACAGGGGGTGATAAACAAAAGGAGAAAGAGTGCAAAAATAGGAAAAGAGGGCCAACTAGATGACCACAGAAAAATTGCAACTGATTTGGAAGTTTAGTTAAGAAAACAATCAAAGAAAATAAAAACAAGCACAATGAGTCATATGATTCATATTAAAGATCCTGTCACTCTCTCTAAATGTCCTTGATTCTAATCTTAACTAAATTATCAACTTGGCTTTTCTATAGAACACCCATTTAAAAGAATCATTGAACTTCTCATTTATCAGAGGTATGATTGGATTTGTGCAGACACAGGACAAAGGTAATCACCTTCATCCTTGTTATTAGCAGCCTATAAAAAAGATGAACACAGGTATGTTAGCTAATTTTTTTGTTTTTCATTTTATTTTTTTCTTCAAATATTGGGTTTTCGGAAAAGTCATGACGCATTTTTACAACGAAAAACAAAACATACGTCATGCCTTTTCCAACAACCCAATATTTTATTATTTTTCAATTAAAGTTCACATTCAATATTATTTTATATTAGTTTCAGGTATACAGCATAGTGGCTAGATATTTATATAATTTACAAAGTGAACTCCCCAATAGTCTAGTACCTACCTGGCATAATAGCTACACATAGTTATTACCATATTATTGACTATATTCCCGATGCTTTCGTTTACATCCCCATGACTATTTGTAACTGCCAATTTGTACTTTTTAATCCCTTCACCTTGTTCACCCAGCTCCCCAACCCCCCTCCCATCTGGAAACCATCAGTTTGTTCTCTGCATCTATGAGTCTGTTTCTGTTTTGTTTGCTCATTTATTTTGAGATTCCACACAGTGAGATCATATGGTATTTCTCTTTCTCAGTCTGACTTATTTCACTTAGCAGAATACCCTCTAGGTCCATCCATGTTGTCACAAATGGTAAGATTTCATTATTTTCATGGCTGAGTAATACTCCATTGTATGTCGCACCACCTCTTCTTTACCCAGTCATCTATTGATGGACACCTAGGTTGCTTCCATACCTTGGCTAAATAATATTGCAATGAACATAGGGGGTGCATATATCTTTTTAAATTAGTGCTTTGGATTTCTTCAGGTAAACACCAAGAAGTGGAATTGCTGGGTCATAAGGTAGTTCTACTTTTAATTTTTTGAGGAACCACCATACTGTTTTCCATAGTGGCTGCACTGACTTGCAACCCCACCAGCAGTGCACAAGGGTTCCCTTTCTCTACATCTTCACCAGCTATTGTTGTTTGCTGGGTTTATTGACAAATAGCCATTCTGACATGAGTGAAGTGATATCTCATTGTGGTTTTAATTTACATTTCTCAGATGATTAGTGACATTGAGCACCGTTTCATATGTCTGCTGGCCATCCGTATGTCCTCTTTGGAGAAATGTCTGTTCAGGTTCTCTGCTCATTTTTTTAATTGGATTTTTGGGAGGCTTTTTTGGTGTTGAGTTCTTTAAAAGTTTGGGGTATTAACCCTTTATTGAATGTATCACTGGCCAACATCATCTCCCATTCAGTAGGATGTCTTTTTGTTTTGGTGATGGTTTCCTTGGCTGTGTAAAAAACTCTTTAGTTTGATGTGGTCCCATTTGCCTATTTTTTCCTTTGTTTCCCTTGCCCAAGGAGGCATATCAGAAAAAAAATTAGTAAGAGCAATGGTAGAGAGTTTATTGCATATGTTTTCTTCTAGAAGTTTTATGATTCTGGGTCTTAGTTTAAGTCTTTAATCCATTTTGAGTTTATTCTTGTACATGGTGTAAGAAGGTGGGCCAGATTTTTCTTTTTCATTTTAAACTGAGATATTGACTTAAAATGTGTAAAGCAGAGATAGGGAAAATTATTTTTGTGTGTAACAGTGATATTTTCATTTACCATGGATGTTAGTTTATGAATGTCACATATAAATGTACACCTGTAAAACAGAAAGCATGTAATGCATCAGAATATTTGCCGTAATAGTTTTGAAAGATATTTTGGAACTGAGCAGAAACTGTGAACTAGATATAAGGAAATAAGTAGAGGGAAAAGTGATAAGAATGATGATCTATAGGAAATAAAGAAGAGAGTTTTAGAACAGAACTCATAAGGCTTTCTTAACTTGGGTCTATCTATTATAGGAGGCTTCAAAGAATAATAGTGTAATAGAAAAGACCTGGATGTCAGGCAAGTAAACCTGGATTTGGTTTATCCAAACCAAATCCAGCACCTACAAATTATTAGGCCATTCATGCTTCCCTTTGTTGTCCATCTCATGGGATATCCAAGGTCAGACAATTAAGTTGGTGAACTCATCCTAGAAAAAGTGCTACATACCTCATCTCATTGCTGAATATCACTATGGTCACCTTTGAAGTACTCCCCTGGGGAAGCTATGCACCGACACCAGGGCCTAGTCTACCCTTCAAAGCAATTTTGGAACTCTTTTTCTGGAATGGTCATCAGAGCTGTCATCATTGTACCCTTGATGTCCTGAATGTCATAAAAATGTCTTCCTTTCAATATTTTCTTTATCTTTGGGTAAAGAAAGAAGTCATTGGGAGCCAGCTCAGGTGTGTCTGGAGGGTGTTCCAATACAGTTATTTGTTTACTGGCTAAAAACTCCCTCACAGACAGTGCCGTGTGAGCTGGTGCACTGTCGTGATGCAAGAGCCATGAATCACTGGTGAAAAGTTCAGGTCGTTTTAATGGAGCCTTTTCAGGACTTCCAAATAGTAAACTTGGTTAACTGTCCAGTTGGTACAAACTCATAATTAATAATCCCTCTGATATCAAAAAAGGTTAGCAACATCGCTGCAACAAGTTCAAGAACTTAATTGTCTGACCTCGTAGCTTAGTTTCGAGTAAAATAATATGTAAGATACTTACAAGTTTCAGGACATACGACAAATGTAAGGCATAGGACTATGGTGCAGCAGTCAAGAACGTAACCTCTGGAGCCATTCTGTCTCATTCATCCCCTGCTTTCACTGTACAAAAGTGATGAAGCTAGTTGTTTAATCTTCCAGTGCCTTAATTTTCTCATCTGTCATCTTTATATAAATTGTAATCGGTGTAATGATTAAATGAAATGTCATGTAAAACACATAGAATAATATCTGGTAGAATAAGTATTCAATAAATGTTAGTTATTATTCATTTTGTTACAGGCTGCTAATAACAAAAATTAAGGTGATTATATGTTTTATGTCTGCTCATATCTAATCATCTCTCTGATAAGCAGTGAAGAAGTTTTATGATTAACTTTCAAATGGGTGCTCGATAGAAAAGCCAATATAATAATTTAGCTAAGACTAGAATTGAGGGTATTGAGGAAGAGTGGCACTAGAATTTTAATATGGGTGATCCGATTCACTGGTCTTTTTGTTTTGTGTGATATTTGTTTTGCTTGATTCTGCTTTAACCTTTCGATGCACTTGTCATTTTTCTGTTCTTGTTGAAGGAATATCTAATTGAGAAACATCATAATTGAGCAGTAATTAGCTCAGGCATCAGTTACTACAGAGATAATTTTTAATAATAGAGGCAAGGCAGAGAAAAGGTATGGTTGGCTCTTGGTCTTGTGTCTGGCCTTGGTAGAAAGGCGAAGGAAAAGGAACTGAGAAGAGACACAATATGATGGAGAGTTTCAGGGGAGAGCCTGCAGCTGTGCCATTTGTCTGTATAGTCCCTACTTAGGAAAACATTTGTTATGTCCCAAGTGTCTGGAAGAGAGTGTGTTGCTACTGGTGCTTTGGGGAAGGGTAACAGAACAACAACAACAAAAAGGTGGGGGGTGAGATTGCTGGGCCTTGGGTCCTGAAAACTACATTCTGTCTATGGACCTGACTTCCGGCTTCTTCTCTGTGATCCACTGACCCTGGTGTCCCTTAAGTCAGAGTTAGCACTGTCCTCCATGGTGACAGGCACGCACACACGTGCACACATGCACACGCGCGCGCGCGCACACACACACACACACACACACACCCATGTACACCTTTGCACAGGTACATGCACTCATACACTCTCACATGTGAACACATCTAGTCACATGGTCTTGAAGCTACTTCAGCAATAACCTGTTTCCATTCTAAAAGTCCTATTTCGATATGAGACAAAGTCAGTTTTTTTCATGTTCTGTTCTTACACCTTGACACTTACTGAGCTGCAAACCAGATGACTTTCTTTATCAAGAAACCAGTAACATGTTGGCAATTTTATATACATTATCATTACATTTAAGTTTCAAACTCCTTGATTTCCGTTTCCTCTCAACCAGTCTTCTTTTCGTCAATGCAATACACTAGAATTGCAGAATACTAAGGGGGAGAAAGGTAAAACATCTTCTCAAGGGAATGGTTTGTAATAATAAGAGTCAGTGGGAAACTAAGTCAAGCCACCATGGTTTAAAGAATAATAAAGGAATTCAATGCATTTTTTAAAAAAATCAAAGTGGCAAATGATATTTTTTTTAAGTTTCCATCCTCTCATGCAGTATAATCAGTGAGCTGTGAATGACTGATTTATTAGTCCATCACCAAGCTTTTTTTTATGATAAACAGGGAAAGACAAGTAGTAATATAGTTTTTTTACCAAAGCATTCATGTCCTTACATTGAAAAATAAGTATTTTTATATTCTGTAGGTATTTTGGCAGGAGAATTAAAGGAAAACACTACTAAAGTATAAGACACATTAGACCCTGAGCTAACCTAGCTTGGTTCTCTTTCTCTCCCTTCTTTTCTTTCTTTCTTTCTTTCTTTCTTTCTTTCTTTCTTTCTTTCTTTCTTTCTTTCTTTCTTTCTTTCTTTCTTTCTTTCTTCTTTCTTTTTTTTCTTTCTTCCTTCCTTCCTTCCTCCCTCCTTCCCTCCCTTCCTTCCTCTCCCTCTACCTTTCCTCCTCCTTTCCTTCTCCCTCTCTTCTCCCTTTCCTTGTTTCTTTTCTTCTTTTCCTCCTTACCTCTATTCCTTTATTCTTTTTCCCCTCCATCTTTCCCTTTCTCCCTTTCTCCTTCTTCTCTCCCTCCCTCCCCCGTTTCCTTTCTTCATTCCTTCCTTCCTTATTCCTTTTTCCCCTCTCTCCTTCCATTTCTTCTGTATTCCTCTCTTCCTCCCTATCTCTTTCTGGCTAGTAAATGTGAAGAGACAGAGTAGCAAAAGAGAACATAACAGCAATATAATCTCTGAAGCCAGATGGTCTTAGATTAAATCAGCTCCAACACTGATTAGCTGCAGGTCTTGAACAAGCTCCTTAAACTCTCTAATCCTTGCTTCCCCATTTACTAAATGGACCACCCTATTGGGTTGTTGTGAAAATTTGATGAATACATGTATATGAGGTGTGATCAAAAGATATGGTGAATGTTTAAATTAAAAAAAAATTTTACAGTAAAAGACACATTGTCATTAATCCCCCTCTCTTTGAACACATTTATCCCATCGTTCTTGACACTTTCTGAAGCAGTTCTGGAAGTCCTTTTTTTTAAAAGATTTTTATTGGGGAATTAGAGTAAGGGAACAGCGCTGGGGAATTGGGGGAAGGGGAACAGACAAGTTGCTGTTGTTTTGTTCTTCAGTCTAGTTGTGGAGGATGCTACTTCACTGGCCCAAATTGGCATCATCATTTCGCTCTTCCTGGGTGAGGCAGATCAGTCGTCGGCTTCTGGATGGCCGCTCACGCTGGCTGCTGGCCGCTCACGCTGGCTGCCGGCTACACACGGTAGCTTATGGCAGCCCACTGCAGCAGGGGACTGCAACCTATGCCGTTGCCGGCAACCCACAGCAGCACAGCCCCAGGTCAAGCTGCTGTTCAGCATCTTAGCTGCAGAGGGCAGTGTCACTGGCCCTCTCATATGTGGGATCTGAACCAGGGCCTTCTGGCATCCCAAGCCAGTTCTTAACCAACGTGCCACTCGGCCGGCCCTGGAAGTCCTTTTTCATGCGTGTTTTTACTTCATCCTCCATTATGAAAGTGCTCTGTGTCACACATCACTTTTGGTACAGCTGTCAAATAAAAATATTATGGTGTTTCCCCATCCACCTTATTCACTGGATCTGGCACCGTGCAACTTCTGGCTCTTCCCCAAAGTCAAAATGACCATGAAAGGAAAACGTTTTGAATCAATTCAGGACATTGAGGTAGCCATGACAGTGCAACTAACGACACTCACGAAAGAGGACTTCCAGAACTGTTTCAGAAAGTGGCAAGAACAATGGGATAAATGTGTTCAAAGTGAGAGGGGGTATTTTGAGGGGGATTAATGGAAATATGTCTTTTACTGTAATATTCTTTTAAATGTAAACATTCACTGTATTTTGTGATCACACCTCATATAACCTATTTAGCACACTGCCTGGCACATGCAAAGTCCTTAGAGCATTTCAGCTTATATTGATCTCTGGGTTAAGTAACTTACTCAAAGAAGCCACAGGATAATACTGTGTTAATTTATGATACCTTTGTGAGCAGAATAGAAATGATCAGAATGTCTCAAACAATACATTCTTGTGTGAAAAGACACAGATATCAAAAGAAAGGAACATTTTTCAAATAGTCTACACCTGAAATCTTGTTTCATGTTTAGATAAAATCTGAGAAGAGCAAAGAATAAAATTGAACTTTGGAACTTCTATAGAATAGTGAGTCAAAACTTGGCCAATATTCAAGAAATGTGTAGTACCCTAAAAAATTATCTCTCTTCACGAAGTTTTTTATTTCCTCATCCAAGCCCAGAATCCTCTGCCCTGGAAAAGTTATGAGGAAGGTATTACATGGAAGCAACAATCAAGAGAGCTCAAGGGACAACTATGAAGGTAATGGGGATAGATGGTGCGTGAACTGTGTGCAATTTAGCTGAACTGTTGAAATAGGAAGATAGGAGCTTCCAGGGAGCTGAGTACGGCTTTGAATGATGATTGATTAACTCTATGCATCTCTTCAAGATGATCTACATCTAAGTTAGCATTCCCTGAGAAAAATAGTAAGTTTACATTAATATCCTTTGCTCACTGTGTTTTCTTTGCTTTGAGCAATGTTCTCCTTCCATAGCCTGTAAATTCTCCCTCATTTCTCAAACGATAGTGAAGGTGTCCCCTTTTCTATCCTAAATTCCAAGATCATAAAATTCCCACTGCAGGAAATTAGTCACTCTTTCATGTGTGCACCAGAGAGTCCTATGCCAAATCTTGCTAATCATCTCCACAAATGAGAAAAGGATAGCAGCTATCCCACCCCATTTCTTTGACTGTCTGCCGAATAAAAGAACAGAGACACAAATGAGATGTCAGAGGACATAGACTATCAACTATGCTTACAACCAACACCTAGATTCTTTCTTCCACAGAGGATCCCAGAACACCTATTCCTATAGTTTCCTTTCCTATAGATGGGGGCAAGGAAAGTGCCTAATAAATTTCAAGAAATTTCATTAACATTTTCCTTATATTCTCCTTAAAAAACACTAATGCACCAGGCTTACATCATACACAAATTTTTCCAGTGAAATGCAATGTGGCCACTAACTAGAAACCTGATTTTTTTAAAGACTCATGAGGATTTTTAAGAAACAGCAACACTGTAGCACTTAGAAATATCCACTTTTGGTCTTTAATGGAAAACTCTACAATAATTTGACTTAAATTGTATAAATTATCTTGCCATAGTTTCATAATGTGTTCTGTAACAGAACCTTGTTAATAAGCATAAAGTATTTATCAGTTTAAATAATTGCTTTACACAGCCATTGTGTTTCTCAAAAAATTCACATGTAGAAAACTAAATGAATTAAAACATCATTGTCCTCACACCTAACATCAAAATAATCAACAAAATTACTTGATATTGAGTGATAATAAGAATTTAATTCTTTACTTTTACCTCTCAGTTGTTTTCTCTAGATCACTGAATTCCAACGCACCTTAATCTAAATTCCCTTTGTTTGATTAGCAAAAACAGCAACAGCAACAAAATAAAGATTTATGATTTTTAAATATAGAGTCTCTTAAACCTTATGGTCTCTAATATTTCTCTATATTTATAGCTTTTTACATGTGAATTCTCTCTTGTACTCAAAACTTATCATCCCCAGTTTGCTTTTAGAGGAACACTGGGTTCTGTGTCTGGCTGAGTAGCAATTTTTATTTTAGTTAACAGTTTAGCTGTCTCTTCCACAAATATTACCTTTTTCTCAGCCTATTAACTGTGGTTTAATGCTTGCTAACTCTAGTAATAAAGTTCATTCTGACTGCATTCTAGGAAGTAAAGGAAATAATTGGTAACACTTCTTTCTGCCAGTTTTCGGATGAGTTGGAATTTACACTAATGGTGTCACGTCATGCTTTCTTCCCCTTGCTGGTTCTTTTTCCAGAGCCATGAATTAGCATTCTCTTAGCTCCATGTCCCCTGAGTTGATAATTTCTCATCTCTGAAGTTTTTGTAGATCCGAAGTGTTTGGCCATTAAGTAATATATACTAGCATTGAGAGCTTTTCTCCTTGGTTAAACTCATGTTCTGCATACAAATTGGTGCTAAGAGTAGCTGCTTGATTCATCTCGTCAAATATAAATTCAGTATCCGAATGTCCTTTTGCCCTAGTTTTTCTACATAAATAATTCTGCTTATGCCTTCATTGAAAATTAAAGTAGGTTTCCATGATTGGTCTCATTTTTGAATGTCAAGGTTATCAAACATGCTATTAAGTTCAAATCCATTATTTTCCTCATGAATATGCCAATAAAAGACTGATTTATTGATTCACTTAACAAACTACTGTTGATATTTAAATAATATTTTAAGAATTTTAAGCCAGATTTTGAAAGTGCTGAGAATTTTATTTTCTTATTTTTTTATATATTTGATATATATATATATATATATATATATATATATATATATATATATATATATATTTAAAATTGATTTCAGTGAGCTCTTGGTAAAATGGTTTCAGTTTGATTTTCTGTTCTCAGCTCAAAACTGTACTCATGAAATGAATCAGCGTCCAAAGTGTGCCACATAATATGTTGGTGGAATGGTCCCAGAAATTGTATCAGGCAACCTGGATATCAGTCTTAATCAATAATACCCTGGGTTTGTTTCTCATTAAAAGGCATGAATTTCAAAGAGGAAAAAGTCTAGGCCATTTTTTCTAAAAAAAAGTGATTCAGTTTCTGCTAGGAGCCCCCAAGACGCATGCAGTGGGTGCTGGAAGTTCAAGGTTATTTTTATGATGGTACTAAGATGTTATTTACTTCCTTCACTCTCATTGTATTGTGAGTACAGGAAGAGAGCATACAGAGGACTCATAACATATGATAATATCATGACTCTGACAGCTGAAGGAATATGTATTTAAGTTTTAAAATGTATTTTTTTTTATTTTTTTTTTAAGATTTTTATTGGGGAATTGGGGATGGGAACAGACAAGTTGCTGTTGTTTTGTTCTTCAGTCTAGTTGTGGAGGATGTTGTTTCACTGGCCCAAGTTGACACCATCATTGCGCTCTTCCCAGGCGAGGCAGATCAGTTGCTGGCTTTTGGACAGCCGCTCACTGCGGCTGCTGGCCGCTCACGCTGGCTGCTGGCCGCTCACACTGGCTGCTGGCATGCTGGCTACACACAGTAGCCCATGGCAACCCACTGCCACAGAGGCTGCAGCCTATGCCATTGCCAGCGACCCACAGCAGCGCAGCTCCAGGTCGAGCTGTTGTTCAGCATCTTAGCTGTGGAGGGCAGCATCACTGGCCCTCATATGTGGGATCTGAACCGGGGCCCTCTGGCATCCCAAGCCAGTTCTTAACC
>NW_017732819.1:47670-73009 GCF_001890085.2 Hipposideros armiger | reverse complement strand
TATATATATATATATATATATATATATATATATATATATATATATAGTCACAGGAAGTGGAGTACAGAATAGGGAATAAGAGTCAATGGAATTGTAACAGCTATTAACATACATGATGTCAGAGGGGTGGTAGACTGGGGGAGGGGATTATCACTTTGTGAGGGGTGTAAATGTCTAACTATTACATTATTACATTGTTTTGTACACCTGAAACTAATAAAAAATAAAAATTAATAATAAAATAAAGCACAGGGCTGCCTCTCTCCCCAGTCCCAGTTGGTGGGTTTTCTTCCTGGGAGGAGAACTTCAGCATTTCTCATCCCACTCCCAGGTGTCTGACACTGAGGCTGAGTCCCAGGTGATTGCAAACAGGATATGAGGACTCTCCTTCTGCCCAACCCCCACTCATGGAATGGAGGCTCTACTGAAAGCAAGTACCACGGCGGATGCTGGGGCCCTCATAGCTTTTCCCCTGACTCCTGAGGAAGTGGCTCCACACCAAGACAGGCAAGTTGAGAGAACCCCAGGCTTCTGCTCTCCTCCCCCCGCATCACCACTCTGCTCTGGCGTGTCACTCAGAGAGAGCTTACTACGGTCTCCATTCCCAGCCTCAGAGCCCTGGCTCGGACATTTTCCATGAGGGAAAAGTGAGACTCAAAATAAATAGCTCCCAATCTCTTCCCTAAGGAATTGACTTCATTTTCAAAAAGAAAAAAAAAAAAGAACTTTTGGAGGATTTTAAACTCCACCAAAGAACACTGGAGGTTGTAGCAAAAGGCAAATGGAAATACATATTTGGATCTAATTAATTTATAACCTACACTATGGGATGGCTAGTTTGTAGTAGAACCAAAGAAAAAGACAGCTTGGAATCTTCCTGGCATCAGAATAAATAACACTGAAGCTAAAACTATTCCTTTGAAGGAGTCACAATTTGATTGGATTCATTGAGAAAGGAATTTATGTTCCAACAGCTTATTATTGATGAAAATGATAGCAATCTCAGGCTAATAGTGAAGTTTAACAATGAGTGTGTTCAGGGAAGGTAGAGAGATTTACCGGTATCACTGTTATCCCAGGGACGTAATGTACAGCATGGTGGCTGTAGTTAATAATACTGCATTATGTATTTGAAAGTTGCTAAGAGTAAATCTTAAAAGTTCTCATCACAAGAAAAAAAATTGTAACTATGTGTGGTGATGGAGGTTAACTAGACTTATTTTGGTGATTATTTCACAATATGTAAAAATAGTAAATCATTATGTTGTTACCTAAAACTAATATAATGTTTATGTCAATTATATATCAATAAAAATATTTAAAACAAACCAATTAACATAATAAATCATAATGATGCAGTAAAAAATGGATAAAATATAGCACCCTTTCATGATAAGAATACTCAACAAACTTCTTTAACCTGATAAAGGGCATCTATAAAAATCTACAGCTAATATCATATCTAATGAATAAAGACTGGGTGCTTTCACCTTACAATTAGGAACAAGACAAGGATATCTGTTAACATAACTTCTACTCAGCATTGTACTAGAGGTTCTAGCCAGGGCAATTAGGCAATACATACATACATGCATACATACATACACACATAATACAAAAATATATACATAAATACATCCAGATTAGAAATAAAGTTGTAAAACTATCCTTATTCACAGATGATATAATCTTGTATTTAGAAAATCCCAAGGAATCAACTAAGAACCCATTATAACCACTAAATGAGTTTTATAAATGTTGCAAGATATAAGACCAATTCCATTCACAATAGCATCAAAAATGAAATACTTGGGAATTAATTTAACTAAAGTAGTACAAAATCGATACTCTGAAAATATTGAAAAAAATATTGAAAAAAATTAAAGATGATTTAACTAAATGCAGTCATATATTATGTTCATCAATCAGAAGACTTAACATAGTTACTATACAGCAAATTGATCGATAGATTCAACACAATCCCTATTAGAATCCCAGCTAACTTCTTTATAGAGATTAATAAACTGATTCTTAAATCCATTAAGAATTTTAAGCGGCTCAAAATAGCCAAAACACTCCTGAAAAAGAGTGAAGTAGTACACTTCGCAATTTCAAAACTTACTATAAAGCAGTGGTAATCAAGACTCGATGGTACTGGCTTGAGTGTAGACCTAGAGACCAATGGAATAGAATAGAGAGTCCAAAAATAAGCTTATACATCTATGATCAACTGATTTTGACAAAGGATGCAAAACGTCCATTGCAGGAAAGAATGGCCTTTTCAACAAATGGTTCTTGGACATCAAATGGTTCTCTGATAGCCACATGCAAAAGATGATGTTGGAACCTTATCTCAAACAATATACAAAAATTAACTCAAAATGGATGAAAAACCTAACTATAAAAGCTAAAGCAAATAGGACTTCATCAAAATTAAAAACTTTTGTTCATCAAAGGACATCATCAATAAAATGAAAAGACAAGCTCCAAAAATTAGAGAAAATATTTGCAAATCATATATCTGATAAGGGTAAGAGACTTGAAACTAGAATATACAAAAATATCTTATAATTCATAATAAGATGATAATCCAATTTTAAAATGTGCAATGAGGCTGAAAAATATTTCTCTAAATTTCCAATAAGCATGTGAAAACTTATCTATATTGTTAATTATTGTTGAAATACAAAGCAAAACCACAGTGTGTTATGGCTTCACACCCCCTAGAATGTCTACCATCAGAAAGTCAGATAACAACAAATGTTGCTAACAATGTGGAGCAACCCAAAACATCATACAATGTTGGTGAGAATGTACAGTGGTACAGCAGCTTTTCAAAATAATCTGGAAGTTTCTCAAATGATTAAACATAGAGTTTTCACATGGTCCAACAATTCCACTCTTATATATCCAGGAGAAATGAAAACATAATGTCCTTACCAAAGCTCATAAGTAAATGTTGATAGCAGCATTATTCATAAAATCCAAAGGGTGGAAACACCCCAAATGCCTATCAACAGACAGACAAATGGATAAACAAAATGTGGTCTCTCCATACAATGGAATATTAATTGACCATAAAGAAGCTCAAAGAACTAATACTTGCTGCAATACGAATAAACCTTGAGAATACTATGCTAAATGAAAGAAGTCAGTCATAAAAGACTGTATGTTATATGATTCCATTCATGTAAAAGTCGAGAATAGAGAATTCTATCTATAGAGACATAAAGTAGATCAGTGTTTGCTTAAGGCTCTGAGTGGTGTTAGTGATAGTGAAGGGACAGAGCTAAAGGATATGGGATTTCTTTCTTTAGGTGATAAAAGTATTCTGAAATTGAGGGATGGTTTTCCATATCTGTGAATATATTCAAAGACATTGAATTTTAAATTTTAAATTGGTATATTGCATACTATATGAATTGTATTAACATCTCAATAAAGCTGTTAAAATTTCTAATTTCTAATCAGCAAATATTTATAGATATAATCTACATTAAAATAAGAAAAAAACAAAACCAACAAACAAAAAACCAAACAAGTGAACAAAACAGGTCTTTTAGGTCCTCATTAATTGTTAATAATGCAAAGAGATCCAGTGAACAAAAACTTCGAGAACTGCTGACCTAAACTTTTATGAACCTTGTGAAACTTGGCCTGAGTTCTGTGCAAAATTTCATAATCTCATGTATTTTAGCTGTCCATTGTTAGAAATATGCAACACTGACAATATACATAATTTCAAAAAGTAGAGTTTCGATCTTTTATGTCTGAATTTTTCAGTGAACGCTAATCATCATTCAATAGAGTTGGGAGTCATAGGTTTGCCTTTTACATGCTTTCTGGTTTAAGGCAAAGACTTTTCTTCTCTGAATCTGTTTCCTCTTAAATAATAAGAAGCTGAATTCAAAGAAACCTCTAATATCCCTTCTACAATAGTTGTCAAATGCTAAATAAATTATTGTTTTTTAATTGACATGGACTTTGAAAGTTAATATCACTAGGTTTACCCTCAACCTCCACATAATACACACAGATCTAATAATATTAACTTCTGTGTTCTATCATTTACTCTTTAATTATTCTTCATTTATACCAAATTTAATTCAGATAATGAAGATAAAATTTTTAGCTCTATATTCAACAAATTATTTTAGAATGTAATTAAGTAAAAGGTCATGGTAATCAAAACTAAAATCTAATTTCTGTCACAGAAGAAGGAAAAATTCATATTCATTCAGAAAATAGTAACTCATTCAGTGTTTTCTTAGCTGTTTATGTCAGATTAGGCCCTTCAAAACCCAATGAAGGAACTTACCATCTATGCATGCAAAATTAAACTCTGGACATTTAAAATGACGTGGAACATTGCATAAATATAAGACTAATTTAGGAAAGGTTATGATAGAAATATTTTCAATTTACTCGATGCTGATTTACAAGTGTTCATGAGTTGAAATATATTCATGAAAACATATCATTTATTCATCACAACAACTTATTAAAGTAGGCATAAAAAATCTTCCATTACATATTATCTATAACAGAGAATACAGAGATTAAAGAAGTAGCCTATGATGGCATGAACAGTAGCCAAATTTGAACTAGCCCTATGTTTCCCGAAACCAAATTTTATGCTTTCTGTATCACATACACACAGCCATATTTGCTGCTAAATATTAAATTCTAATACACATTATATGTCTAAAATTACAGCTAGCAGAGAATCTCCCATCAAGAAACTTACATGCTGAATTAAAAGTCATAAGATAATGATGGCTCACTGAATGAAGGATTGGATTAAATTTATAAGCAGTTAGCATTTAGCAAACTTACTTGGTTTATATTTATTCTCTTATTAATTACTAATCTCTTAAGTTTTAAGTAGAGCCATTTTGTTTTCATTATCTTTGTCAATAAAAGATAAGTCTGGTTGAATTACACATATATACATAGATGTTCCTAGATATTTTCCAGACTCAACTTTTTTTTCTTAAAACATGACAATACAGTGTAGAAGCTAGTATGTATTAGCATGTTAAAGATTGCAATATGTCCTAACTTCATAACTTATTTTGTTTATAATGTCTACTTCATGGTTACAAAACCATGATCTGGCACCTGCTCACAATTCTTGCCACACTTCCCTTTACTAAAGGAACCAGGAGTTTAAATATGGACTCTCGCCTCAGTTTTGGCCCAAACACCAAAGGCCAAGTACATCCATATCCTGAAGCGAGATGCTAGACCATCTAAGTGGGACCTGCCCAGAGTCTGATTTTTTCAGCCTAACTCTCTGCATCAGTGATAATAGAGGAAAATTGAAGTTTTCCTTGGAAAGTATTACTGGATTGCTGAGGGTTCGTTCCACCACTCTCCCACAATGAAGGAAGGGAGTTAAATGCTTCCTGTGAAACCAAAGACTGATTAAAACTGCACCAGTGACCAAATCTCCTGACGAGATGGGGGAATAGGACTAGGAACTGGTGAAGAAGGTAACCATGCTACTCCGAGGCATCCAAGCCTGAGTCTGTCCACGGGTGGAAAATGGGGACAAAAACTCTAACTTGACTTAACCTTGAAGTTCTAGTTAGTGCTCTGGGCTGGATCTTTTAGTAACTGAGATGAAACTGTCCTTATGACTCAGAGGACAATAAAAAGGTTTGGGATCTCTCTGAGGTTTTGTTTGGGGGCAGTCAGATGATCACACTGAGAGAGCAAGTTTGAAGAACTTCAGGAAAAAAACAATTGCTTCATGCTTTCTAACTGACATCCAGCTTGTTTGGTAAGATGGCTATGTTATGGAGAACGGGTTCTTTTCTTAGAGGGTATTTCACCATACAAGGTACAGACTTCACTTCGCTGGATTCCTATGCTCCAAGACGCTTTAGGTCTTACAGCCACTGCATGTGCTCACACTTGGACTGGAATGATTAGCCTTTCCCTCCCCTCCTCTAGTTCTGTGTCTGATCAGCTCCAACTTGACCTTCCCCTCTCACCCTCACTGTCACCCCCTTGGGGAGCCTCTTTTCCCAGTCTAGGTTGAATTACCTTGTTACTCATTCAATTCTTGTAGTACTCTGAGTTTATGCTTTATGATAGTTATCAAGTATAACTTTCTGTTCTTAAGCTCATATTATATTCCTATATATAGATACAGTAGACCAACAGAAAAATTATAAATAATACATATGCTACTACTTAATTGCTATTAATACGTATTAGCCCAGTTAAATTATACAATAAAGACTCAATTATTACATGTCCATGAGCTATGGAAAACTTTTTCTGAGTTTTTTGGCATTTTTTTTTTGAGAAGAGACTGAAGGAGTCCAGCGTGAGTGTGCATATGGACAATAACCAAGCAAATGCAAGAATTAAACCTCATATGCACACATTCAAATAGTACCTTTGGAAGGTACAGCTGCCACTCACACTAATAGTGCACCCCTTTTTGCTCCTTCCAAAGCTTGCTGAAGTGACCTATGTAAAACACAACTCTGGGCACATCTCTCTACTTCTTAAAAACATTCCACGGCTCCCCATGGCCCTTGGGGACCCCCTCAAAGGGCACTGAATGTTCTCCACAGGCTGCCCCCAGTGTATCCTTTGTCATAAAGTCCTGCTACTATATGCAGTGTGCTTAAAAATTATGAAGTGAAGACCACTAAACACAAGCACTAGTCCCAATCTAATAATGACAATAATATCTAAAAATGTTTATAGTTAGTTTCCCTAGTGTACCCTGACTTCAGTTTAATGGATTACTGCTTACTATACCTTTTATATGATTCCCCCAGTTCTGATTTAACTTAGATATTGGGACTTATGAAGAAAGAGAAAAAGACACTCATCAAAAAGAGATGTAGACCTCTTTTCTTTCTGTGCAGTAATAACTATGATGGGCTGTCCTAAACTCTCAATCTCAATAATGAATAACTCTTAATTTCCATGGTATTTCTTGTCATGTAGAACTATGACTATGCCCAATATGCCCTATGACGTAACCTCTTTTGAAGAAGTGAGAAATAGTTCCTTTAACTTGATTGGTAAAGAATTTTAGGACTTTATTCTCGGCTTCATAAACCTTTCAGGAAACCTGATTGGAACTTTGATATAATGGTATAGCCAGACTCCAATAAATCCAGTCCTCAAAGGAAGGAGTATGATAAAACTCTAAAAAGAGATACTACATTTTGTATGCCTATTTGGCTTTTAAATCAAAGATAAAACTCAAACATAATTTTAGTGTAAAACCCTTTCCTTAATTTTGTCCACTAGTTTGACTTTAAAATACATTAACTGGTTTGTCACAGAATAACCCAAAACAGCACAACCTGATTAAACTGATGGTAATTAACTAGGCGACATTCTATTTAGTTTCCCAAATCATGTCAGGCAATACTGGCTCAAATTTACATATAATTATGCAAACTGATATCTAATTCTGTAGCAGGAAATGAGAAAAATTTGGTTAAAATTTATGTTCTGTAATTTATTACCAATATGAGTAGAAAATTTATATCCTTTCGGAGCATTAGTTTTATTATATGTGTACTGTGAAAATAGTCTAAAACAGGAGTTCTCATCCTTGGCAATATTGGCACTTTAGGCCAAATAAATCTTGCCTGTGGGGAGCTGACCTGGGCATTATAGGATGATTAGAGACATCCCTGGTCTCTACCCACCAGATGCCAGTAGCATCCCTACACTTATGGTAATGAAAACTGTCTCCAGACATTGCCAAATGTCTCCTGGTGGGCAACACTGCCCATAGTTTAGAACCATTGCTCTAAAGGGTTGTTATGAAGGCTTGTCTACTTACGAAGGAGAGTCTACCATGTGGTAGGCCCTGAGAAAGCACTGGTGAGCATATGCACAAAGCCTCCACTGTGACAGAATATATGCCCAGGGAATTAAAGTTGATAAAAATATGTCAGCTCATGCCTGGCATACAGTCCATACTCAAGAATTTGCTTCTATATCTTCTGATAATAAAGAAATGCACCTAGCATTTATAGTGCTAGTGATTTATTGGAAAGGACTGGATTTATTGGAAATATTATATTTAATATACTATTTTGATACCTAATGTTACATAAAGCCCAGTGTTAAATATTAATTGGGGATACATACAATAGATGAAGAAAATTATCTTCCGGTCTTCAAGTAGTGCATCATTTCCTAGGACACTAGAGTAAGTACAGAGGTATTTATAACTCAAAGTAGAATGTGGTGAGTGCACGTGAGACCTTCAATCAAAGTGCCAAGAAAGTTCAAAGGAAGAAAAGCTCACATCTAGTTGGGGCAAAACAGAAAATGATAAGTACGACTGCAGAGTACCTTTATGGCATCCTAGTTCACTGAGCTGCAAAATGATCACGCTCCCTTTCTCTTGTTTGGTTTAAAGCTTTTCATGTTACACAAATTGCAGGCAAAGTGCCTTTGAAATCTCTTACCATTTCTAATCTAAATTAATAAATAAAAGCTTATTTCAAAACACAAAATAGGCTAACCAGAAATAGAGAAACAGTTCATGTGATTTAAATGTATTCTGTTTTTCTGGTACTGGAGGACAATTTAAAAAGTGAAGTAGCAGTAGATCATATTCATAGTAGATATCTATATATAGCTAGATGCAGATATAAATAACATAGATCTTTTCCTTTATCTATATGTATGTGTGTATACATATTTATTTCCTTTTACCTAGCATCCTTTTATGTAACCATCTCTCACCCACTCTCAACCCATGTGGTTTAGATGGAGCTAATCTTACTCCTCAACTCAAGTGTTAAATACATAAGCCTGGACTGGCCTGGCCTGTCAGACTGTTCTACCCTCCTGAATTTGGAAGTGAGCTTAGAAAAACACATAATCCCTAAGAAGGATCTAATCAGAGTTGATCTCATGAGATTTGTTAGAAGATGGGGGAGTATTGCTCTCTTTTTCCTAGAGTTAGAATATATGTCTAGAGAGCTTTCCTGGGACTAAAGCCAACAGAATGGAAAGCAGTGGCAAGAGCTAAAGACAAACAGCCTGTTGATGATACACAGATGATACAGATCTCGGATTTGGCACTGACTGAATGGGAGTTATTTCTTGAACTGTCTAGTTATATGAAGCAATCATTTCTCATTTTTGTTTGAGTTGGATTTTTATATTTTGTAATTGAAAGACTTCTAATTAATAAATATTCTAATTACACTAAACATTTACTTAAATGGGTCACTTTTCAGTATAATACAATGTCATGATTTTGATGAAACTCTAAATAAAAAAAATTACAGTGACTAATATCTATGACACTCATTAAAACTTTGTTGAATCAAAGAACAAATGCCAATTGCAGATGAAAGGGTGAAAATTTAAAAAATCAAGTAACAGGCTTTTCAAACATTATGGATCACAACTAACAGAAATTGTTGAAACTACTCCCTCCTCCCAATACCACATACAATGTACAAATTATAGATTATGGACTTCTGTTCCCTCTGGTTGCTTCTTTTTACTGCACAGTTAATAAATTTACATGATTTTTCTATACTCTGCATAATGACTATGACACTTGAACTAAAATGGCCACATTCATTCTTCCTCAGCTTTTATCATTTAATATTCTCCACAGGAAAAACAATCCTAGGCCTTTTAGGAACTGATTTATTATCCTATCTTACATGTCAATCGGTTATCCGCACTGAAAAAGGTCTTCCGATTTTTCCTTGTATTTGAATCCAAATTAAGTCAAATAGCTTTTACTGGTGATTGGCTGCTTACAACTTTGCTACAAGTCTGCAAAAACAGACTATATTCAATGTTTTGGAAACATTTCTATTTCTACATGGTGGCATTACATGATAAAAGGACAAAAAAAATAACCAGAAAAGGATGTCAGATCTCACCCTACCCTACATCAGTGGAATAGATTCCATCCTGACAACTGATCAATCATTTATCGAACTCTTACTGTTTTCCAAGTTCTGTGCTGGGGAACATGGCAAGATAGGAAGTTAATAAAAATTGCATAACATATTATTTCAGTCTTCAAAGATAAGAGATGATTTGTCATTACAATTACCTAATTAATTGCAGTTTGTTAATGCTCTGTCTCAAAGTTAGTAACTGGGAAGCATATTAAACAACAGAAAAACTACCTTTCCCAAGCTTGGGAAGGAATAATGGAAAATTTCCACATTTTTGCATTTAAAATGTGGCAATATAGTCTGGCAAATTGAAGAATGTAGACTGGTGCCCTGTTTTTACTCCCTCCCTCTCTCTCTCCTTTTCTGACATCCATCCATTAATTTCTTTATGTATTTAAGCATTTGTGATATAATGAAGTATTTGCAATATGCCAAGTGCTGAGATAGGCCCTGGACTTATGAGCAAGAATAAGTCCAAGAACTTGCATTCAAGGAGCAATAATTTGTTCTTTGGTACAACCGCCACAGAGACAACAGATTATACTGCAAAGTGTTACAGGCTACCATGGAGGGATACACAAATTATCATGCTATCACCAAAGATGGAGTGAGCAGTTCGAGGGAAGATAGAAAGGTGGGGCTGAGGAAGAAGTGCTGAGATAGACTTTAGGCCGGAATTTATATCTTAGTCGGGCCTTGAAGTCTTGACAAACGCTCATTGTGAATGAATCATCATAGAAGTGCAGAGAAAGGAGAGGTCACAGCCTGCCAGGTGGATGAGATGGCATTTGAGCCTGCCTTTAAAGGGGGAGTGGAATATAGGACCGCAGAGACAAGATAAGGTGAATTTCAGGCAAGGAGATCAAAAGAGAATCAGGAAGACAGGATCTTTATGAGGCACAGCAAAACCTTCCATTTGGCTAGGACATGGAGTTTGAGAAGAGAAGTAGCAGAATTTGAGCACAAACGATGCACTGGTACTAGTCTGTGAAGGACATTCAATGTCTTTTGATGGAGTTCTCAAGGGCCATGGGGACCTATGGAAAGTTTTTAAGATCCCCTTGCCTCACACAAGAGCATTAGAACACCCCCTGGTTCCCTGAGTATCTCAGCTACTCCCCCAGGAAGTTCATTCATCATTTCTTCAGCACAGTTGCAGTGCTCTCCCAGAAAGCTATCCTTGGTATATAATTTTCTTTATCTGGTAGCTCATGAGGGTGTTACAGAAAGGAATGTCACCACTCAAAGTGATAATCCACAGACATTTTCACCACTGAGAATTCCAAGCTCCATTTCTTAAAAAGACGTATAAAACTTTATGAGGCATTAAGTAGAATAATAGATCAGAAGCATAAGTCTAGGTTTAACCATTTTGGGTTATGGGTCAAATGAGCAAATGTTTATATTTTCAAAGAGATCATTTCATTTATTTATTTATTTTTATTTTGTGTTCATACTCCTATATAATTTCACTATATATATAGACACACACACACACACACACACACACACACACGGCTGTCTATTGGTGGAGCGGGCACCCAGTGGCTAAAGGACAGTGATAAGTATCCACAACACACACACACACACACACACACACACACACACACATATGTGTGTGTGTGTGTGTGTATGTGTACATATACATGTGCATATCCCTGAAACATTGTAAGAGCTCCATAAATACTACTGATGAAACTCAATGGTTCATAGGATCAGTTCTGATATCATTAGAATGACGCTAATATTGAAAAAGATATGTTGCTAGGATTATAGTGCTCGACACCATTTGCCTTTCTCACTACATATGCTCAGTCATCTTTTCATCCAAATGAGCATCAAGACCAGAACCTAAGCATCCAAATTACACAATTCGATAGTCCTTCAATCCTTTATTTTATGTAGTGCAATAGCTATCTCTCAGTGGCTGAACTCTCAGAATTCAAGGCAGGGTGTCAGACTCCTGGAAAACCGGCTGGCTTGCAGTACATTACCAGTTACTTTATGAAGTGAAGCTCTTTACTTCTTAAACTTCAAAAAGTTAACCCAAGCAAAGAAAATTACCTTCCAAAAAAAACATTATATAGCCCACAGTCTGAGTACATTTTTCATAACTCAGATAAAATTTATCCTTTTTTCTGCCCCCAACATCCTCAATAAGAAGATTTAAGATTCTTTGATAACCAGTTAGTATTTATGGCCACCTGAAGGAGAATATGGAATTCACCCTTGAAGCCATGGCTGCCTGTGTGAAGGCACCTTAGGTCAGAGAGAGCATTAATCCATCCAAGATTTTAAATGAATTGGGATCATGCCTGAGGCCAAAAAAAAAAGAAAAAAAATTCTATACTATTTTAGCCATTTAACCACAGAAGGGTTAGCACAGCAAGGAAAATCGTTTTAGTATGAGTTTTCATTGCTACTCACCTAATCAAAGTGAGAAGTGCTGTGTTGACATATCCGTTATGAACTAGAGAAGCCAGGTTTTCATCAGCTGGACACACCATTGTACAACACGGACCTTTGTACCATGTTTGTGCTTATATTTTAAGCATCCAAATACTGTTGAATTATCCTAGGTCATCAAACAACTTTATATTTTGTGCCTTTTTCAGATATATTTTTTGACCAGTCTGTAAGGTGCTGAGTCTTTGCTTAGGAACACACCTCTCAATGTTGATACTGTTTACTTGGCAATGAAACTATTTTAAGATGTGTAGCCCAGGAATTAATTATTTAAAAATAAGAGGATTTCAGGGCTGGCCGAGTGGCTCAGTTGGTTAAGAGCTCGCTCAAGAGTTTGAGCTCTGAGCAACAGCGGTTCGAGTCCAGCCTGAGCTGAGCAGCCGCTGAGCTGCCAACAGGTAGCAGGATGGCTCAGCTAAAAAATAAAAATAAAAAATAAATAAAAAATAATAAAAATAAGAGGATTTCTACCCTGGAAAATTTCTTTTTAATTTTCTGATCACAGAGACACATTTGAAAAATACAAAGCAAATCTGCTGAAGACGAAAAAATATATTCCACCCACCTGACTTCGTATTCAGTGGAATGAAAAAAGCATATCAGCCCTATAAAACGGCCAAGAAGCCAAAGTACCCACTTGAAATATATATAGAATCTAAAACAGGAAAAAGCAAAATAAATGTTTTTCGAGGTATGCACTTAACTACAGGTGATAAACAAATCATCCGTATCCTATACAACAAGAAAATATATGTATATGCTAAATGCATTTAGATGTGACAGAAATTACTCTCACTGGTATTACGCAGTCGATATGAAAGTACAATACTACAAAACATTCCAGACCTTTAATTGTGTTCATTGACACTAACGCTGCAATTGCTCGCTCTGCCATGGGAGACTAGGGGCAGAGACAAATGAACAGATGGACGGAATCTCTATTCTGTGCCCTACCGGCTGCTGTTCAGCGAATGGAAGTACGCTAATCAAGTGCTCAGAGGATATCTGCCTCCATCTGCTCTTAATAAAAATAAATGAGGCTCTGAAGCAAGCACAGCCTTCGGAGTCCCCGCGTGGAACCCTTTCCTAGTGCATGAGGAAGTGGACGGGCTTGATCTAAGATGACTGCGTACAGGTCCTGATAGCCCCACAATTGCGGTAGCCCTTGTCGCCCATTCGCGGGTCCCCGAGCAGCACTCCCTTCTTCTTCTGGTGGTTTATCATGAGAAATTAT
This sequence comes from Hipposideros armiger, assembly GCF_001890085.2. NCBI lineage: Eukaryota > Metazoa > Chordata > Mammalia > Chiroptera > Hipposideridae > Hipposideros > Hipposideros armiger. The sequence continues at coordinate 59,386 of NW_017732819.1, read as the reverse complement.
CATGCTTGGACACCCTTAATAGCCTCTTAGCCCCATTGTTCCATGGCAAGTAATGAAATTAGATTAGTGCTGCTCAGCTTAGTGAGCAGGGACTTTATGATTCTCTTATGTTTGGGGAAATAAATGTTTATGAAGCTCCTCTTACAATCCACGAGTGTGCAGCAAATGTCATTAAGAGTGTTCATCTTGTGCCTCTGTTACAAGATTTTGATGCAGCCTCCCTGTCGGGTCCCCCACCCTGGCAGAAAGCAGACACACAGAAAAAGACTGAAACAGCAATTTCCCCCTCACGTTAGGGCAGAGGTTAGAGATTTCCTTCTTCTGAGGAAAGCTGGGAATTGCCACTGCGGCCTCATTAACTATTACCCAGAAAGAGGGGGATGAAAGTGGGGTAAAAACCATTTCTCCAAAATAAAATAATGAAAGCCCCTGTGGCAGAGGATTTTGAGCAGTTTCTGATTTAGAGCCGCTGCTTTTAAATTCTGTCTTCCAGGGATCTACCTGGGGGGTTAATGAAGAATTGCAAAGATGTTTTAATGGAGAATCCAAAGGTAGAAACTTCTGCTATTTAGGGAGGATAATAATCCTTCAATTAGCATTTATCTCTTTGTACTACACAGAAGTGCTGAATCAGTAGAAAAGCAGAATAAATGGGTAGAAGTGATAGGAATATAGTTTTGAACTCAATATATAAAAGAACTTTCCAGTATTCAGATTTTCTCAAACGATACAAGAACCCATACATTCTTTGTTGGGGTAATCTAAGAGAGTTGGTATTTATTTGGTAGGGAAGTTGTAAAGGAGCCATGTCTTTTGTAGCCTTTTCAACACAAAATAGTTTGAATTCAGTATTAAAACATGTGTCCCTCTCTTTGCCTCTGACACACACACACACACACACACACACACACACACACACACACACACTCACACTGTAAATTGATGAATTCTTTAAAATTGCAATGTGGTGAAGACAACGTCTGAATCATCAAGGCCAGGTATGTTTCAACAATTTGGAAAGGTGTTAACTCCAAGTTTGGGCTCAAATGTCATTCAGATAGCAGGAAATACCAAGCAGCCCTCCTCTGACTAAGAATCTAATGTAAACCCCCTTGTTCATTCATGCAGTAAGAATGTACGCAGGCTCACTCTATGCACTACACTAGGGTAGATACTGGATATGCTGATGTAAACAACAGAACTATATATCACTGTCTATCAATTGATTGGTTATCATCTATCTACTTCTGTCTTTATATATCCAATTCTCTATGGTCTATCTATGCTCTATTTATATCTATATCCACAGTATCTATTCATATATACATCCATGCACATATGGCTAGAACTATAGAATCAGAGTTAGGCTACACAAATCCAGATACCTGCCCCAGTTGCTACTGTAATCATCTCAATATCTGAGAGATGCCATGCTAAAGTCAAAGCTAATTTATGAAAAAGAACAAAACTGAGAAAAGTGGAGATAAACGGAGCATGCTCCCTGATGGCACTGCACATCGAGTCCACTCTTCCTCTGCACATGTGGAACAGTACATTGCATTATGTTTAAACCATTGTCAGTAATGTTTTCGATTATAGCTGACAGAATCCTAACTGACATACCTGATAAAGTACACAGCAATTTTGGTGGCTGGCTTTCATTTGTTAGCATGAAGAGGAGAAGGAACAACTGAGGACTGAAAAGGAACACTAAGTAGCATCCTCACATTTAGATATGTTTCAGCACAGCCTTGATTGTAGGCAGGAGGGAAGGAATTAAGAAAACGAAGTTATAGGCAAGTAAGTGGAAAATTGCAAAGAGTTCCAGTACAAAGTGATGACTGGGAAGAATTTTAGCAAGAGTGAAAAATCAAAATTTCCCCCTAAGTTACTAAAAAAGTGTTTTTTTGTGTTTTTTTTTAACATGTTCCCTTTTCTTTTGTTGTCTTTTGTAGGAAGGCAAAAAAAAGAGAAGATGAGATAGAAAGGGAAAAAAAAGGAGGAGGAAAATGATAGGGAGAACCAATGGACATTCGTGGACATAGACATGAACTCCTATCACCCTTGCATTCTACACTTCCCACCCAGCCCACCTTCCCCTAGTCACCTGGCAGTGATGTTTGCCCCCAAATGTCCATCCCAGGAACTCTCAAATACCTTGGGGAGAGGCTTTGTACTGATGCTGAGCAAGGAGGGTTGTTGTTGCACAGAGGACTGGGTTTGCACTCCAACTAGACCCCACTGGGAGCTGAGATCCATAGTGTCTATGTCTCCTTGTAGGGAGATAAGCAAACTCACTTGGTTTTCAAAATAAACTAATCATGTTACTTTATATCCTGCATTTCTAACATAAAGAAAACAAAACATGTTTAATTTTCAATGGCTTTAAGGTGCTACTGGATCACCCTGTTGGTATGTATGTGTGCTCATTTCATACACTGAGATGAATATATATACATATATGCCCATATTTTATAAGATTATAATTCATGTATGTGTGTTTTGCCTTGTCCTTCTGATGCTTTTCAAATATATGCTAATGTATTCTATAAGGAATGTAATAACAAGTTATTATACCATATACAATTATCTTAAAAGTGGAAAATAATTAAGTTTCAACCCTCTCATGTCTCAGGCACATGATCTTGACCAGGCCACATAATCCTGCAAAATTTGAGACACTACATTCACAAAACACAGATAATACTAACTCCCTCTAGAAATAAAAGAAGGGATGACAAGCCAATAATAAAAGAGTGAAATATATTTTGCAGAAGCATACCACAGTACTTCAAATCTTGACTCTTCAGTTAGACAAACCAGGTCATGGGGTAGAATAGCAGTAATTTATTCAATGGCCCTAGATTAGTTTCTTCATCCCTAAATGGAGATCATTAGTGCGTAAGTTGTAGAATTATTATGAAGGTTCGATGAAGCAGATATTAAACATGTCTTGTATAGTGCCAACCAAAAAAGCTTGATAACTGTCCACAGCCACTGATTGTGTTCTCCAAGTTAAACTCTGTTGACTTCAGTTAACTTTTAAAATGCCTAAACAAAATGTTGGAATACTCAGAAAAATCAGTCCCCTGGAACACTCAGGATAACACGTTTCCTACAGCTTGGATATATGTAATTTGACACAGCTGAGACCGCTAAGCACGGAAATTGAGAATACATCCTTGGCAGGCTTGGTGTTAGGACCTAATCTTAAATTCTTAATATGGCACCAAGGCCTGGAAGGAAGGCGAGGAAAACGAAGCCCTGCATATGGCGGACGGCAGCAGACTTCTACCCTGAAATCGCTCCACCATCCCCGAGCTGGAATTTATTGTAATTACCTAACTAGTAGTAAACAGGAGATGTGTAATCCCTATAAACTTTTGTATTTCAGAGATCATCCAGCTGTGAAAAATCCCACAAAGGTGACATACTGATGATTTTCTCATTATGTTAACAAATAAATAATGAAGTCTACTATTTAGTAAATATTCTTTTGACTGAATACGAATTTGTTCTCATTTTCTATAGTCCAATGATTGACCTGTACATTAGGTTTTCTACCTTGAATCCACAGGAACTGTTTGTAACATTAGATCATTCAGATGGAGGCACATATAGACACATAAACATAATATGTCCTAACTACAGGCTTTTTCAGGAAATACCTGGCTGTAAATTCAGAACAAATTAGATAATGTTGCATTTATGAAAATGACTAAGGAAATGCATTTCTCATTCACTCATTTCATGTCATTGGGAGATATTATAGATCAATATTTAAAAATATTGACCTGGGACTTTAAAAGACATAAGCTAAAACTCTAGCTTTGCCTTCTACTAGCTGAGTAAACCTAGGCAAATTATTTAACCACTGGAATTCAGTTTTCTGAGCTGTAAAAAGAGGGTAATAAAACCTACACCATAGGGTTGTTGTGAATATCGAGTTACATGATATAAGCCATGCAATCAGCATGGTACAGACAGAGAGAAACCACGTAATAAATGATCATTGTAATTCTTATTACCTCTTGCCAAAGAAAAACATTTTCCCCCCTCAGGTGTGGCACTTTTTAAATTTGGACTATATATAAAGAAATTAGAACTATAAGGCTGTTTTTCTCTTTTACTATTTCATAATACATTATACACATTTTGACTACATGAAAGAATTTGAAGGTGGCCATCTGCCTTTAGATCAGCATAAAATAAATGGGCAAACATTGGAAATAAAGCACACCAATGGATAGTCAGAGATCTGAAAGATTAAATGTGGGAGGGGAGTCCAGATAGGAGGACAGACTTTCACTTTTATATAAATGGGATTGAGCAATCACATCTAGAGATGGTATAAGGGCAGTAGGTGCAGGACAAAACTACTAGATAAAATGGCTTATTGCTTTTAGTTCAATTTCCTCCTAAGCACAGAGGGTTAAGTCCACATGAGCATTTTCTCTAATTCTAGCCGAAGAAGACCCTTTCTCTCTTAAAGAAAAAATGACCATTTATCTACCTTGTGGGCTATAAAGGGCACAGACAACAATATCAAAAGATCCTGCCTGGTTTGAGGTTAAAGAAACCTACCTAACAATGTTTTGTCTGGAAAAATTAATCCACGGTGAACAAAGGCAACTGAACGAATAGTATAAATGAATTCAACTTCAATATACAGTAAAAGAAACCCAGAGGAATGAATGTGCCCTTTTGTAAGCAGTTTAGACAATGTAATTTGGGTTGTATGTGACTGAGAGATGACTCATGGTGAAACTCATATACACACAGAGCTTACATGAACGAATTCACTTCAGGCAATAAAAGGATGACAAATGTACTCAGGGATACTAGATTCTGGCCCGTCATGACCTGCAGCTTTGAGAGGGCAATTTAACACCCACACCCGTCATCCTACTACACTGGTTGCCTCTGGAGGTCCTGAGCACTGAGAAGGAGCTTTGCAAGATAGAGATCTGGAAGGGTCTTAGCCTCAAGTCGTCAGGCTATTTATTCCAAGCTGTGCTTGATAATAACTTGATATTGTTATATAAATCAATGCTCTTTAAGTACAGGTCCACCAGTCATTCGTTACTGGTCTTTGGCAAGAACAAGCTTCAGTTGAAAAGATTAATTAACTACATCACCAAGTACATTGCTTAGTTCAACTGGCATTTTTCCTGATGAAGGAAGAAGTGCACTAATTTGTACTCTGACATAAGTTCATGTGGTGGACCAGTAATAGTTTAGGGACCAGCACTTTGAATAGCAGAGCACTAGATTATTTAGTCAGATGTCAGAGAAGAAAGTAAAGTATATTGAGGAAACATATTGTACATAGCAATTAATGAAGATTTCAGAAATGGTGCAAACCAAACAGTATGGGATAAAGCCAGTCTAAGCACTGACCTCTTTTTATTCTCAAAAAAGCAACTCAGAAAGAATCTTCCATGAGGAGCTCAAACATTAAAATTATATTCTGATCATTTACTACATGCCAGATACTATGCTAGGCAATATGTCTGCATCATTTGTTTTGGAAAATCACCTCTTACACTCCAAATTATTTAGAGATTCTGAAAGTGCACGTTGGAAAATGCTGGCTAATATATTCTATTTTGGATACAGCCTGATTTTTTCAAATAAATTGAATAACACCACCCTATACCCTCTTCGCTGTTCCATCTCTTTTCTACTTAAACATTCATGCTTATGCAACTAATTTGTTCACTAAAATTTTTATGGAGTAATTAATGACTGGCCTCCAGGATCACTGTATGCTGAGCAGTGCATATTAAAAAATGGATAACTAGTTGCCACTACTCTCAATAAACTCAAAATTTAGTAGGCAATATTCACGTATAAAAGACAAGCTAGTTTGAAAGCCAGTCCCTTTAAAGGTATAATTAACCTTCACCATGTGGAGCTTGTTGAGTGCACTTTTATTATGTACCTGAAGTCTGTATTTGTCATAACACTTTAATTGTAAATAAAAGATAGAGTCAAACATGTTTACACACAAAGGAAATGTATGGGCTCATACAATTCACTGGCCAGTGTTGGTTTAGCCTTAGTTAAGGCAGGAGCTAAGGGTACAAACAATGTCTTCAAAGCAATTGCTTCTTCACACTTCTTATTCCTTCTTCCTTTCATCATCAGGCTTTTTCCCACTGCTGTGTAAAATGGCTGCTAGCACTCCTAGTTGAATATCCTCCCCGTTCAGAAACCCAACCGTAAAGATATTTGTACTCTCTTGGAATTCATATATAATCTCAGGGAAGGATCTAATTAGACTTTTGTGGTTCATGAGTCCATCTCTGGATCATCACTGTGGGTAAGGACAGCGGGACTCTGACTGGCAGCCTAAGTTATATTTTCACCCTTCTGACAGCAGAATGTGAAGTAGGAACAGTGGGGATTGGAGAGAGTAGAGACTGTCATTAGTGGCCACACCAGGCCCATGAATTTGTAAATAAGTCCTTGAAGGCACCCACAGAGTAAATGAGACATCATAGATTTAATATTGCTCTTATTATTTTCATAAATTGTAGATAAAAAGTACCACTATGAATTCTTAGCTATCTTATTAGTTGCAAAACTTTATTGTTAACACTATACGTTTTAATATCCCAAGGAATTTATGTTAAATGGTTACTGATCTAACCCAGTCTTCTCCACTTACAGATAAATAAGTCAATGAAGGCTCAAAGGAATAGCCATATTTCTTGGATTATTAAGACATTTTTTAAAAAAAACCACCTTTAACATCTGAGAAATTTCATCTTTCAATGGTGTGCCATGGTGGTCGGTAAGCACTGTATAGTGAGATAAAATTCAAAAAGTATCTCACCCAAGGTCCTAATAAGAGTACAGCTAAGTGACGGAGCCTGGGGCATGACATGGGATTTGTGACTTTCATCCAGCATTTCTTCCATCTTGCCACTGTGGTGAGCAAAGCCATTTGATAAATGCTTATTGCCAGAAGCCAGGTTCTTGTTAAAAGCTAATGCTGACAGGGTATCACCCTACAAGACCTGCAATTTTGTGCCTGAGGCTTAACATGCATGGAATTTTGTCCTTTGAGGATTTTTTTTGTCCTTTGAGGAATTGGGTGAGGTGAATTTACAAATTTACAAAAAAAGTGCTATTAACCGACTACCAGAGTACCTATTTTACAGCTCAAGGATGCATCAGAACACCTCCACTGCCTACTGCCTTGTATTCTTCTGGTTCATTCCTTTTGGAAACCAGTGTATTTTCTTTTCCAGAAATGATTACCTACTTAAATATAATGTTGTTTTCTTCTGTTGACTGTCACTATAATCCATTGTACCTTTTGACAAGTTTTCAAGAGAGATTCAAATTGGGTATTACACGTCCAAATGGATCCAATCAATATCTAAATTGCTGAAGTGACAAGAGAACATAGAAACTTGTTTGTGAATAAACATGATAATTAATGACAATCAATGGGACATTTCAGTCAAGTAAATCTTAAGAGTATAGTTTATACTAATAAGCATTTGTCAAACTGTATTGCTCAGCCAACTAGCTTGTTTTCAGGAGTTATTAGCAACCCAGTTATAACAAAACCATTGTCAAAAGAAAGCAAACATAAAATAGAGCTTCCCAGGAATGCGAGGAAATGGTGCCTGCTTCAAAGGCATAACTACAGAATTACTGACAGGACCATTAATACATGCCAATTCTTCATATATAACACTCATCAGCTCAGCAGGAAAAAAAAATCCTTTTGCTTTGTTCTTTCAATCATTGAAAACAATCTAAATACCCAGTTTTACAAGTTTTACAATATACATTTTTATAGCCCACAGGGTTTAAATTATGAACCTACTAATGTTTTGAAATAAAGATGGTACAGAAACACAAACTGTATATGATAAAATGAATTTATTCTAATTGGATTTAATTAGAAATCAGCAACACACTGAAGTGAAATTGTCTATGATTTACTTACTTTTTTTCATAATGAGAGATACTTATATATTTTTAAGGCATTGATTTTGTTTCTAATGGAAGTTCACCATAAAAATAAATTCCAGCATTTTGATCAAAGTCCTTTTTTTAAAGAAGTCTTTTCAGATTTATGATAGCTTTTTCCAGTACTTTTCCAATACTTTATTTTTAATACTTTAAGGAACAATTTGTTTTTCACATCTCTAATGTTAGCACAGGATTTTAAATTTGAATATTTGATTTAGTAAAATGCATCTTGACTAATATTAGACATCAGGAAAGAACTCTGAGTCCAAATGCACTTTTCAAATTTCTTACAAAGTCAAAGCAGTGGCTGACAATTACTATCCTGATTATTCAAAAGCAATAAAGGTTTTATTTGGGCTCCATTTTTATCTTTCCTAGTTAGTATTTTTCACGCAAAATGGTTGCTTAGTTATTATGTTTAAATGGTTCTATATATACGATAACTATACTCTCAAGACCAAAACTTGGAACGTGAATTCTGAAATTCTGACCACAAGATAAATGTTGGCTAGGGGTCAGACCATTTACACGCAAAATATTTATTTTATTTTTGCAGTCTCACAATAACACAGGGGGATGATAACGTTATCCTGTTTACAAATAAAGCTCAGGGAAGGTGAGTAACCTGTTTAAAAACAAAAACAAACCAACCAAAAAACTAAACAGAAGTATGAGCTAACTTGTATAACGTTTTCTAATGTCCATTGTAAGGTTCAAGGGAGCAAAACCGCTCTTTCTTGCCCAGATTCTAAACCCTTTGAGAAGGAAGATAATAGAGTCAAAATAGCATTTATCAATATCAATATTAATGAAACCATTGCTGGAGAAGCTGGTCAATATTCACAGGCAAATGGCTTCCTCCTAAATGAATAGGAATCACCTGCAAGTAGCTTGCTCATGATAAAAAAAGAAAAAGGAGGTTACCATATGCACGCCCAGTTTGTCTTTTCAAAGTCACCATTCAGATATATAACTTTCTACTGCCCCCAGGAAAGCACTGCCAGTTTTATGTTAATGGGAGGAATGTGTCACAGGAAGGAAAGGAGGCACAAAGAAGAAACATCCTAGGCACTGGGCAAAGCTTTCTCACTCATTTCCTACATAATCCTCACCAAAGCTCCCCTAGGTACTACTCATATCTTATTGATAAATTAGAAAAATGAGATTTAGAGAGGTTAAATAATTTGCCCACAGTCATATTGCTGGTAAATAATGGAGCTGCACTTTCAATTTGGTGTCCAATGTAATACCTAAAGTCTGAGGATTTAAGGAATGACAATAAGTAGCATGCAAGTAGGCATCCATCCATTCACATAACTATCTTATATATGTAATTACTAGAGATTCCACAGAGATGGAAATGAAAATACATTTTCCCATATTTGAACAGTCATCGCATGGGTGCTAGTGTTTGCTGTGGGGATACCCAGCAGCACAGTATTGTATCACATGCACTAGCAAAAGGAAAAACTGCAGCAGACCCTCCACCGGTTTCACAGTATTCCTCGATCAGTGAGCTGACAATTTAGAGGCCATGTGGAGCAGAAGGAACATGGTTTCAAATCTGCCACGAACTAAAAGATTTTTAAATAAAAGTTTTTGTTTCAACAAAGTATACAAAAATTGGAAACAAGGGAAAAACATGACTGTCCGTCCTTTTAATGTCATGCTGGCTGGTGTATTGCCCATGAAGGGGAGCAGAATATGCCACCCCAAAATATGCCTCTTTGGCGTACTGATCATTCTGAATAAAACTTACTTAAGATACAGCCAAGGCAAGAAGGACTCTCTGATGCTCCTTTGTCCCGATGAAAACAGAAAATAAATCTCCGAATGGAAAGTACCCTCCCTGTACTGGGAGGTGAGAAGGCATCCTTATCACCAGACATAGAAAATGTAGGACTGAGAAGGTTGTATAAACAAACCTTGTTCCTTATTCACTAATTAATTATCCCAAGCCCAAACCCCTTTATCTTGTCCATTCTTCACAAATTTATTGTTTTCTTGTTTAAAAGGTATGGAAGCTGCCTGCTTTGGTCACTTTTATGAGTCTCATGTTTTATAGGTCTCCTGTACCTACGACAGTAAAGTGGTTTTTTTTTTCTCCTATTACTTACTCTGTTGTATGTCAATTTAATTATTAGACCAGCTGAAGAACCTAGAATGGAAAAAGAGAAGTTTTCTGCCCCTACATCAGCAGACCTGGGTTAGCTCTTCTTTTGTTTACCAATTACTGTCAATTGCAGGTCAAACTCTGAAAAGTAGATTTAAATTTGTAGAAGGCCAACACATTGAAATAATTTGTATCCAAAAGAAAAGAAAATAATTTTTGTTTAGTGTCAAAGGATCCCTAAATATTCAGCCTTGCCTTACAATCTTTTAGAACATGGAGCAGTTTTGTATCTATTTTTACAATCTTTTTTCAACACGATCTTGCACTGATTTTATTCACTTTGGTTTCTTGATTCCTCCTTTGAACTAGCTTTATCATCCCACTAGTTTTCTTATTAATGAGTTTTTTTTAATATTTAACAAGTACTCATATCTGCATGAGAAACATGCATTTTAACTTTTGAAAATTATACATTGATATTATTTAACTCTCTGAGTCTCGGTTTCCTCGTTTGTTTGTTTTTTTGTTTGTCTTGTTTTGTTTTTCAGCTTTCTTATTTGTAAAGTAGGAATAATAATAACATCTCTGAGGGCTGGCTGAGTGGCTCAGTTGGTTAAGAGCTCGCTCAAGAGTTTGAGCTCTGAGCAACAGCGGTTCGAGTTCTGGTCCGAGCTGAGCAGCCGCTGAGCTGCCAACAGGTAGCAGGATGGCTCAGCTGAAAAAAATAATAATAATAACATTCTAGACTGTCTGGGATTATAAAATGAGAGAAGCCCTGTAAGTACCCCTGAGTTTTAATGCAATACAAATTATAAAATCAATAGCAGCAGTTATAATTGCAGTTGTAGTTGTTACTATTGCTTTTGTCATTTTTCCAATGCAAATTATGAATCAATCTATCAAAAATGTGTATACTTGTGACTATTAATTTGTACTCTCTAATCCTTTACCTTCTCTCCCATCCCCACACCCTCCCATCTAGCAACCTTAAGTTTTTTGTGTGTGTTTTTTTTCCTTATATCTCTGAGTCTATTTCCATTTTGTTTGTTCGTTTATTCTGTTCTGTTGTAAAAATTTTGTCAGGTGTCAGAAGGGCACTTGTCTTATTAGGAAGACCACTTCATAGACTGTGTAAATGCCTGACCACTGTGCTGCACACCTGAAGCTGAAGCGAATAATGTTGAATGCCAACTATAATTTTATATATATATTCACGGGATGTAGAGTACAGCATAGGGTATACAGTCAATGGAATTGTAACAGCCATATTTGATGTCAGAGGGGTAGTAGACTGGGGAAGGAGGGTTATCACTTTGTGAGGGGTGTAAATGTCTAACTATTACATTGTTTTGTACACCTGAAACTAATTTAAAAAAATGTATCCTTATAGTTTGAATAAATGAATCTTTGCTAAAGATTGGTTGGGCAAACAAAGAGAGACTGAATTTAATTTCTATGACAGTTAAGACAGGACATCTCAAGGGCTCTATGGTAAAAGATCATTTAAAAAAAATTCTACTCCATGTTTGGCAATTATGTAACATACAATAAAAATAAATTAGTAGGAAAATGAAATAAAAACAAAGATATACAAACACATGCTCCATT
>NW_017732819.1:36091-42540 GCF_001890085.2 Hipposideros armiger | reverse complement strand
TCCCTCCTATGTGTTTTAATCTGTAATCTATGATTATTTATTCATTTATTTAACAATTATTAAGCATGTGCTCTCCATCAGATACTGAGCTAGAAACTGAGATACAATAGTGACTAGAAAAGTTATTCATTTTTTTCCAACCAATATTTTTAAGTGCTTACTACATGTCAGGCACTGTTCTAGGCACCAGAGATACTGCAATGAATGAAACAGACTAAAATATCTACCCTCATGAAACATGGTCATAAGTAACTTGGGAACCAGGCTACAAGCGTTTTTTTTTTCTAATTACAACCGATTGGAAAATACAACAATATTATTACATATAAATTTACCAGCCTCTCCTAAGTGTAATTCGAGATTTGGATTTCACATAAAGGACAGCCAACAAAGAAAACCTCAAGGGTAACTTTTCATGGGCCACTCATTGTTTTTCCATTTTCAGATAAGCAATGCTCCTCACTGGCACATACACTCTGTGTGCATACGAATGTGTGTCTATGTGCACTGCATTCTGTGCCTCTTCAGGCAGAAACAATCTATTTCCCTGCATGTTCCTCATCTGTCAAGTTGGAGGCAGAAAATAAGAAGTCTTGCAAAAATACCAAATCAGCAAGTTTTCTAAATTTTCTGTTACTCTACTCCTGGAGGCAAGACCTATTTCAGTGCTGTCCAGAGACGACGTAAGCAGAGGAAATGGATGGCGTCTAGGGTCCCTTTCTACACTGCAAATAAGATTCATGTTGTGATTCTAGGATTTTTCATACCATATACTATTCTTCCCCATCTATGAGATAAAGGTTTTCTATTAGGATTCTTTCAGCGAAAAGTAAGGGAAGACAGTTAAAATGTCTTAACGAATAAGAGAAGGTAGCATTTCAGATAAGGGATCAGAGGTCGTTATCAGTGTTGGTTAACTCAGCAGGTCAGCTAACACAGTGCCTTTCCTACTCTCTGCCCTGAATTTCTCCCGCTACAAGTGTGGCCTCAGTTTCATGTTCATGAGCCCTGTGCAATGGCTCTAGGTATCACCACAAAACATTCAGAGGCTGGAAAGGGCACACAGAAAAACTCCTTTCCTGAGGCTCCTCTTTATAAGAGTGAAGAATGCTTTCCTGGAGGTCCTGCACCCATAGCTCCTCTTTCATTTTGGTCAGAAGAATATCGTTATGTCCAGTTTTAAGTGAGTCACTGGCAGAGGAATGCAATTACCAGCACTGGCTTAGAGTGTGAATAAAAAGTGCAGCCCCTAGATCTCTAATCCCTGGAAAACAGATATTAGAAAGCTTTCCAGGTTTTAGTAAGGAAATAGGAAGATTGGTTGCTGGATAGGCAATGGCGTCTTCAATTAAATAATATGCATTCCTAGAAAATGGGTATAGATGCTAACTAGACAATTCCTTACAATGTGACTGGCTCTCAGAGTTGATAGCACCAATAATGGAATCACCTGGGGAAGGTGGGGGGTTAAAAGCAAATACTGAGGCTGGGACTCTCCAACAGAGATTCTGATTCAGTAGTACTTGAGCACGGCCTGGACGTCAGGATTTTTAAAAGCTTCCAGGTTATTCCAATATGAGCAAAGTTGGAGAAATATTGCTCTAAAGCAATGCTTCTCAAACTTGAATGTTCACACACATTACCTGAGGATCTGGTGAATCGCCTGCAGGTCGATTGATTCAGTCAGTAGCGTTTTCAACCATCTTGTGATGATGCCAATACTGCAGGTCTAGGTACCACATTTTGAATTGCAAGGTGGTAATATCATGAGCTGCTGGAGCCCAAGGTTCCATCACAGCAATTCCCATAGTGTATGTAATTTGGCTGGTATGTGGATGACTTCTCAACTGGTCCTGAGCTTCTTAAAAAGAACTAGAAAACTGCCCAGAATAGGGATTTCGAAACTATGCATTGAATTCACATTGTCAAATTTTGCAGAGAGCAGGTTCCTGAGCGGCTGTGTATGACAGGTGAAGCACATTAGACAATGTAACCTGGAGATTCACAGATGAGAAATTCTAGAATAGCCATAACAGCTGATTCCATTTGACTGCCATGAGCCATGGGTGGGGGACAATGGGTTAGGTTTAGAGATTGTGATGGTATTTGCAATGCCAACCTATGTTTTTACATGCAGATCTTAGCTTAGAAGATGAGCTGCCAAAAGTGATTTGGTGAGGGGTAGCAGTTAAAATCAATTCTGGACTCACACTGCTGCCTCTTCTCCCTCAGGCACTTTTGCAGTAGGTGACTTTTTTTTTTTTAATTTTAACTTTTATTTTTGAAGGCATGGCAGGAGCCTGCATGAGACCAGGGAGGGACAATGAAAACCTATCTTACATTAGGATGTTCATGATCATTCTTGTGTAGCTCACAAGAGCCAGGCTTGGCTTTTAAGCCTAAGGAGTCAGCTCCTTTTTGCACAAAAGCATACAATTGTAGTCCACAGCAGAGAGAAACCAAGGAGAATATTGCTGAGAGTGTCAGTGAATTATTCGCCTNCATACAATAAAAATAAATTAGTAGGAAAATGAAATAAAAACAAAGATATACAAACACATGCTCCATTTAAAAAAAATATAATATTTATTAGAAACAAAACCATTGAAAGTTTGTTATACATCTATAAATACTTGCTCTCAACTTCTCTTGCTATAGACCAGTAGCTTGGGACTACAACTTGTTCACAGACTATACTTGAGTAGAAATGGTGTAAAATTTACCAGCTGATAATAATGTGATGTTCCTTAAGGAAAAATGATCAACTATATGACATTAACCTCTATCTGCAGCAAACACTAACTCAATATGCTAGCATCATTATATTGTCTCTGAACTTCAATACTGGCCCAGACAGCCACTTTGGAAGCCTATCATGAGTAAAAATTAGCTCATATATCAGCAGCAACACAGTCTTTAGTTTGAAACTACAAAGTCAGAGTAAAAAGTGAATGGTTTACACGTGTGAGAGCAAGGATAAATGAGTGGTGTTGCCCTCTAGGTCCAGCAGGTCTGAATGACAGCACACCTCTTTCCCCTGCAGAATTAAACCTTGAAGATCACAGATTTCTGCCAGACTAAATTTAAAATGTTTCCTGTTTTATATTCTCCTTTAAACTTTGAATCTCAAAAGGAGATTAACCTGGAGCCAATTTTTGTTTGCATTGCTTTCTTTGACATGCAAATGTGATGCCAGCCTACTTTACCTTTTCTTAATTAGGGGTAGAAGAGCAAAATTTACATCCATTCCAATGCTACCAGCTTGTCATTCACAGTTCTTCTTTTCCTTCTTAAAGAAATTTTTCTCTTTTCCACAAGTTTTTAGTTAATGTAATACTCACCAGCCTTCAAACAAATTGCCGTTGTATAGTGAGTTTTTGAAAAGAGCAAATGGTTTTGCTCTTTGACCAAGAGGGTAACTTAGAATACTAACAGAAAGCTCTTTGACCTCGGCAATGAGCTAGACCTTCAATGGGCCTCTATTGTCTGTTTGAACACATAAAAGTAAGATTGAACACAGTATTCTATGATTTAGAAGAGTCTCGACTCCCTATTACCTTTTTTATTCTAGATATCAAACAAAGGACCGCAGGTCTTTTAGAGCTCATATTGGAAGCTAAGTGTCCTAAGTCATAACCAAGGCTATTTTTATTACCTTAGAAAAGAACAATATACGATATTTTATTTTTCCTGGAAAGAGCCCATTGATTTAAAAAAACAAGAACAACGTCCTTGTATTGAGTTAAAATTGATTCTCAAATACCTCAATTTCTGCCAATTGATTGTATATCTGAGCTCCATATTCAGCCATAAATAATCTAAGTTCCAGTACTACGTATACTATTCTCTATCAGTAAGTCCTTTTCTTACTTTATGTAATTGTTCCCTTCTCTGAATCTCTCTATTAATAACAAAATTGTGATTCAAAACAATCTTGACATGTCTGCCTACATAATGCTAGAAATGAAGGGGATGCAATTTAAGCAAGAAAAATGTAAAATCTTTGGTTTAGGTACTGCAAATCAAGTCTGTTCAAGTTTCAGAAAAGAAATACATCTAACATTTTCCTTATGAATGGACATTTATTGTAGACAATAAGTGACGTACTAGATCATAGCTATTTTCAAATATTTAAACATCTACATCAGAATAGATTTTAGCTCAGATACAAGGAAGTTTTTTGTTTGTTTGTGTCTTAACAATATTTAAACTGTTGGATTTTAGAGCTAGAAGAATCTTACAGGCATTTAGTCACTCCAACATTCAGGGTTTCTATAAAACAGTGTTAAGATACAAAAATGCAATTGAGTAAATGTGAAGATAT
Organism: Hipposideros armiger; assembly: GCF_001890085.2. Classification (NCBI taxonomy): domain Eukaryota; kingdom Metazoa; phylum Chordata; class Mammalia; order Chiroptera; family Hipposideridae; genus Hipposideros; species Hipposideros armiger. Next base: position 38,216 of record NW_017732819.1, on the reverse strand, counting down.
AATTGACTTTACTGAGTGATTCATGAATCTGAAGTCCCTGATCTAGCAGGTAGAGAGGGGCCCTGAGAAGCTATACAATATTAAAGGCTTTCATAGGCAGAAACTGGGCAGGCTCCTTTGTCAAAAATACACTAAAATTAACTCAAAATGGATCAAAGACCTAAACATAAGACCTGAAACAATAAACTGCATAGAAGAAAGCACAGGTACTAAATTTATGGACCTTGCATTCAAAGGGGGCTTTATGAATTTGACCTCAAAGGCAAGGGAAGTAAAAGCAAAAATTAACAAATGGGACTATATCAAACTAAAGAGCTTCTGCACAGCAAAAGAAAACATCAACAAAACAAAACAACCGAATGGGAGAAGATATTTGCAAACAATGTCTTGGATAAGGGGCTAATATCCAAAATATATAATGAACTCATATAACTCAACAACAAAAAAACAAACAATCCAATTAAAAATGGGCAGAGGACATGAACAGACACTTCTCCCAAGGCACAGGAACGACCAACAGATATATGCAACAATGCTCAACTTCACTAGCTATTAGGGAACTGCAAATCAAAGCCACAATGAGCTATCACCTCACATCTGTTAGAATGGCTATTATCATCAAGACAAATAATAACCAGTGTTAGGGAGGCTGTGGAGAAAAAGGAACCCTCATACACGGTTGGCGGGAATGTAAATTGGTACAGCCACTATGAAAAACAGTATGGCGGTTCCTCAATAAATTAAGAATAGAATACCATATGACCCAGGAATCCTTCTCCTGGGTATCTACCCCAAAAATTTGAAAACATTTATCCATAAAGATATATGTACCCTGATATTCATTGCAGCATTATTTATGGTGGCCAAGACGTGGAAACAACCAAAGTGTCCTTCAATAGATGATTGGATAAAGAAGATGTGGTACATATATATACAATGGAATACTACTCAGCCATAAGAAAAGATGAAATACTGCCATTTGCAACAATATGGATGGATCTTGAGGTTATTATGCTAAGCAAAGTAAATCAGACAGAAAAAGTCAAGAACCATATGACTTCATTCATATGTGGGATATAAAACTAAAAGCAACAAAGGAGCAAGACAAACAAACAAACAAACATAGACACAGACAATAGTTTAATGGTTACCAAAGCGTAAGGGGAAAGGGGGTTGGTAGAAGAAGGAAAAAGGGATCAAATATATGGTGACGGTAGGAAAACACACAATGCAATATATAGATGATGTATTATAGAAGTGTACACTTGAAATCTATATAATTTTACTAACCATTGTCACCCCAATAAATTTAATAAAAAAAGAAAAAATAAATCAAAAAAAGAAAAAGAAAAAATTAGTTGGGGGGGGGGGACTAGGCAGGACAAAAAAGCTATTAGCAAAAGAAAAGAAAGGGTTGTTTCAGGCAAGTTTCCCTCTCTTAGGGGAAGTGGTAGTGGTGGTGGTGGGGTCTTATCAGGCAGATTTCCTCATCTTCTTTCGGGGGAGGGGGTAGAAAGAGCCCATATGACAAATTACTTGATTGGCACTGACCAGGAAACTTCAGACTAACCAATTCAGATTACATTCCTGAGAAGGCTGAAACTGCAATTAGGTCAATTAAGTATGGGTAAGGCGTCATGGATTTACAAAGCCACATGGGCTTCCTTGGGTTACATGCAGCAAACAATCGAACCTGAGTTGAATAACAGAAGGACAAAAGATGGTAACTGTTTGTCTGATAAGTGGGTAAGCTTTAGAAAAGCCCATCTGCAAATAACCTAATGAGAGAAATTACTAGGAATGATAACCTAAAAATAGGAGAGGCAACAAGTCTTCACTTGAGATCTAAAAGAATTGTCATTCTGGGACGCACTGATTAAGGCAGAAACTAAATAATATTCTGATTGTGAGGTGAAGGTATGGTTTTTCTGAGAAAAGGAAGAGGTATAATTACAGGAACAGAAGGAGGGAATTTCTACTGCTGTTAATAAGCCAAGGAAGGAATTTCTATAGGTGTACATAGCTAATTAACTCTCTAGCTATACATGGTAATGCTAATTCTAAAGAATATCCTAGAGTCAGAAGGTGTGCTCTCCTTTTATCTTTACAAACAGTAGTTTGGAAG
>NW_017732819.1:28054-32691 GCF_001890085.2 Hipposideros armiger | reverse complement strand
CTCAGCCGACACAAACAAATCTTGAAGCAGGCTGTGTACAGAAATGTATAAACACTTGAATGCACAAGTGTCTCCAGTTACACAGTTATCATTCTAAGTGGTATTTGTCTTGGCCACTAGAGACAGCTTTTTTTTTTTTTTTAAAGAAGCTTCATTTTCAAATCTCTGGGCTTAAAGAAGCTGGGATACTGAGCACAAGTGAAATGACAATTAAACCACAAAAGTATATTTATTTTTAATGATAAGATACACCTCTCCCAGAGGTAACTGGATGAGCTCATCAGCCTGGCTTCTGATAAACTCGTAAACCCATTCTTCTTTATGCAATGAGCTAGATGATCCCTGGCCCTGTTTCAGTCCTTTGCTCTTTCTTTTGTCTCTCCCTGCAATGCACTTCATCCACCTACATCCTACATGACATAGAGAAAATGGAGGTCAAGGGGCAACAGTACAGACTAGAAAGAAGTACGTCTGAGTTAGTCAGAGAGACCATATAACAGAATGCTTTAAAGGCACTGCTCCTGGAGCCATGCTTTCTGGGTTTAAATCCAAGTTTTGAGCCATATTAGCTATGTTACTTAAAATTTTTATGACTCAATTTCCCCCATATTTAAAACCTAGCTAGTCATCTGTACAGGGCTCTGTGAGTATTAAATGCTTTAATACATGCAAAGTTTTTTGAAGAATGCCTGATACATAGAAACTAGTATAGATGCATTATACTTTTATATCATAATATTTACTTCAGGGTAGTGGGATTTGGCAGTTTATTTCTTTCTCTCCTTTAAACGTATTTTTTGTTCTTTCCATTAAAAAAAACACTTTTATAATATAAAAAATCACATATTAAAATGTTTGTATCTGTTTCAGTTAGCTATTGCTGCCTAACACTCCCCCATAACTGAGTGACTTAAAGGAAAAACCATGTATCATAGTGTGTGGGTGTGCTAATTGACGGGTCCTCAGTAGACTCTCTCTTGCACTTGGGTTGGCTGAGGGGTCTCTTCCAGGCTTGGCTTGGTGGTGGGCATCTGTTCTCCTCATTTCTCTTACTCTCCTCTAGGAACAGTGAGCTGGCCCCAGCGGTCCCCCTCATGGCAGTGGCAAAAGCACAAGAGAGTAAACAGAAACACGCACGGTTTTTTGAAGCCTAGCCTCAGAAGCGGCGCCATGTTCACCTCATGCTACTGACCCACGCAAGCCCTGTGGCTGAAATCAGAGTCAAAGTTTAGGGACATGTGTTTCGCCTTCTATGTGGGAGAAGTGTGAGGACACATAGCAAATCTGACAGACTGCATGCACAGAGGAGAGGAAATCCATGCAGGGGACCACCATCTTTCTGGGCCCTGTCCAGGCACTCACTCTGGCTTCCCACTGCCCTGTCATTGTGAACGGAATCATGTTGTCTAGAGACAGAGGTGCAAGGCTTCAAATCGCAACTTAGCTACTTTCCACGTGACTTTGGAAAGTCACGTCGCCTCTCTGAATCTGTTTCCTGTTTGTAAGGTGGAGATAAAATAGTGCTAGCCTTATTCAATTTTTCATAATTAAAGAAGGCAGTCCATCTAAAGCTCTTAGTAAGTACTAGGCTAAGTACTATGAGTACATTGTAAGCACTCAGCACATATCTGCCCATAGTTTCAGTGTGTTTAACATCACCATCTTGCATAAAAGCTCATAAGCTTCCTAGACAGAAGTATCTCTTCCTCTGACGTTCTTTTCTTCCATTAACCCCTCTGCTGGTCCTTTGATGTGCATCACATACAGCCTGGTGATGTGGTTATGTGCCCCTCTTACTGGACAATAAACTTCCAGGTGGGCAGGGCCTGCTTTATGTATCTCTGCGTTCCACAGCACTTTGTACATATTTACCACAGCTAGAGTGCCAAGAATCCCTTATGCCTTTATAGTGCTTTTTAGCCAATAAAGTGTTTCCCTACTTAATTCTCTCAATGTGAGATAGCAGGAAAAGACTTTATCCCCATTTTATAGGTGAGAAAACTGAGGCTTAGGTACTGAAACTTGCCCAATGTCTCATGCTATGTGAGATAAACCTCACTCAATTTTATATCTTTGACTTTTACCCAGTTAACCGTCACTGGATGTACATATGTATGAATAGAGAAAATGAGGTTAAGTTCAACAACTCTGAAAAAAAAAAATCAATAGCCAATGCTAAAGAGCACAATGAAATACAAGGTGTGAGTTATTCTGATTCTTAATTATTCCCAGCAATATGTTAAGAAAAATGAAGAAAGTAATGATGTTAAATTTTATTTCAGTTTTGTCCTGCTTTTTCTTTTTTCTACTTTCTGTAAAATTACATAATTTATATGAATTTGTATAAAAGACAAAGTGATGATTATGTTTCTAAATGCCATATTTTTCATTGAACTCAGGATAGAAAAGCAAGAACATTTAAAATGTTCTTTAAATTACAGGTGTCATGCTTTTAAAGTGTACAATCAATTAACTGAAGGGAGGCAGAGAGGAAAGAGAAGAAAAAGCTTAAAATCCACATCTGGAAAGTCAACACCTCATCTAGAGTAGTTACTTCTTATCCTTAATCTCATCATTTAAAAGGCCTCACTCTCCAAAAAAGTGAATGATGCTCATTCTGGGGTCTTTCTCTTCCCATCTCCCTCTAGAATTTGCTTCATGTTTACCACAGATGTGTTCACTATTAAATTGTGGCCAAGTACACATGTGTCCAATTGCTTATTCATGGATTCAGAGAAAGTCTGAAATACATCCCCATTTCCTCAATAATTCTTCCATTTATATTTCAGACATTGTATTAAAGCCTAAAGAAGCCTAAATTTCAAGATTTAAAATCACTAAAAAGGTTTTGTGCATTTATAAATTTTAGTATAACCAAGGATCACTCTAAGAATTAATGAAAATATTCTGTTTAGATGTATTTTTATATTGAAGGACCTCTTCGCTGGAGCACTGTCTACATAGGTTAAATAAATTAGCAAGTTAAATAATGTATCCCTTGTCACACATCCTCCAAAAGTTGATAAATCATACATTTAACCACAGAATTCCAGAGAGAATGAAAGAGAGAAAGATCTTGACCCTGTATAGCTAATATTCTAATTTATATGTAATAATACCCCCTTTTAGATTATGATTCACTCTTACACCAAAGTGATAGTTTTCTTTTTCAAAGAGTTGTACTATGCTGGATTAGAGGAACATTCCAGAAAATTACTGAAAACACATATGAATGGTAAAAGTTAAACCCTACAATCTCAATCTAAGTCACTTGCTCAGTGTTAGATGATCCTGGCTTATACCCACCCAGTTTTTTTTCCTGCTAAGTTATCTGGTCTTTCCCCTGCACCAGCAACTCCCAACCTCTGAGCTACAAACTCCTGGTGGATGATGGAATTAGGGCGAGTAGTTGGTGAATCTACTTGCCTACCATGTTAGATCTGTCAGAAAACTAAGTTGTATATTCTGCTTACATAAGTCTAATTTTTATAATAATTAGTGAAAATTTTCTTGAAAATGAATAATTATAATCAAAAGGTATATAAAAAATTACTTGATATTAAAAGTGGTCTGGGACTTTATAGTTCAAAAGTTTGGATGGTAACTACCATCGGCTCCACTGGCTTCTGTTCTAACCAACTTCTGATCTATTGAGAGAGAGGTTAGAAAAATGGCCCACATTGACAAATCATTTGGGTTCGATATTTCACAACCAAATAATTTTATTCTTCACTTATATTTTCCTCTATCTTTTTCAACAAAGATTTGCTTTTCTTTTTTTCTCCCAGCAAAGGAGCAGTAGGAACTCACTATTTACCACATTTTCCCAGTGGTTTCTTGAAACTTTAATGTATGGCCTCGGGGATAATGAAATTTCATAATATCCTACATTCATCTTCAAAAGCACTTTTCACTTATATAGTTTTTAATAACCAAAACTTGACAATTTCACATGATATTTGCATTAGTTACAGAACAGAAATATGTCTTTCTCCCTTTAAAATTTTATTGGGCATTCATTGTTTTACAGTATCATATTTTTTTCAGGCTTCTGAAATTTATTATACTCTAAGTACATATAAAGTATTTTTTTGTCTTGACATGTTTGTCAAAACATTTTGCAAAGCTATATAACAGATAGGATTTTTATTGAAGCAAAAATTAACATTTGTTCAAAATACCACCATAAACTAAGAATTTGTCTTGACACTTAAACATAAGGAAAATCACGAACTCATAGATTTCATGGAGATACCTAATAGTAGTAACAATAATAATAATAGTAACTGCCATTTACTGAGTAGCTACTATTTCCCAAACACTGTGTTAATTACTTAAGTAAGTCATTATCTCATCTAATGCTAATGAGAGTGGTGAGGTTAATATCATCACCTCTGTGATGGTTAATTTTATATGTCAACCAGGCTAGGCTGTGCTGCCCAGAGGTTAATCAAACACCAAACTAGACCTTGCTGCCAAAGTATTGTTTAGATATGATTAACATTTAAATCAGTAGACTCTGAGTAAAGCAGATAACTCAATAATGTGAGTGGGTTTATCCAACAAGTAGAAGTCCTTAAGAGAAAAATAACTGACACCCCTGAAGAGGGAATTCTGTCTCTAGACTGCCTTCAGAC
>NW_017732819.1:22273-25725 GCF_001890085.2 Hipposideros armiger | reverse complement strand
CAACAAGTTATAAGATATGGGGGAAAGAAATTGACAAAGACACAAATAAATGTTGATGGATTGGAAGAATTAATATTGTTAAACGTCCATAGTACCCAATCTATAGATTCAAGTGAATCCCCATCAAAATTCCAATGACATTTTTCACAGAAACAGGAAAAACAATCCCCAAATTCATAGGAAACTACAAAAGACCTTGAGTAGCCAAAGCAATCTTGAGAAAGAACAAAGGTAGAGACATCACATTTCCTGATTTCAAGCTATTACAAAACTTTAGTAATCAAATCAGCATAAAAACAGACACAAAGACCAATGGAACGGAATTGACAGCCCAAAGATAAGCTGGTGTTCATATGGTAAACTAATATTTGACAAGGGAGCCAAAAATACTCAGTGAGTAAATGATAGTCTTTTTAAAAAATAGCATTGGATGAACTAGATATTCATACACAAAACAAAAAAATTGGACTCCCATCTTATACTATTCACAAAGATTAACTCAAAGGTTAAAGACAAATGTGAAACTTGAAACCACAAACAGAACAAAACACAAGAGAAAAGCTCCTTGACATTGGCTTTGCAATGAATTTTTGGATGTAATACCAAAAGCACCAGGAACAAAAGAAAGAATAAGTAGGATTACATCAAACTAAAAAGCTTCTGCACAGCAAAGGAAGTGATCAATAAAATGAAAAGACAACCTATGGAATAGGTGAAAATATTTGTAATGTATATATCTGTAAGGGGTATATATATAAAATATCATACATCTCAATAGTAAAAAATAATTGAATAAAAAAATGAGAAAAGGCTTGAAAAGACATTTTTCCAAAGAAGACATACAAATGGCCAACAAGTACAAGAAAAGATGATCAACATCACTAATCATCAGGAGATGAAAATCAAAACCATGATATTACCTCACACCTATTAGAATGGCTATTACCAAAAAGACGAGTGATAAGTGCTAATGAGAACTAGAGAAAAGGGAACACTCATGCACTGCTGGCGGGAATGTAAATGGGCGTAGCCACTATGGAAAACAGTATGGAGACTCCTCAAAATATTGAAAGTAGAACTACTACATGATCCACCAATCCCACTTCTGAGTGCATCCAAAGAAGACAAAATCACTATCTCAAAGAGCTATTTGCACCTTCATGTTCATTGCAGCATCATTCACAGTAGCAAGACATAGAAACAACCTGTCAATGAGTGAATGGACAGAGATGTTACGATACACACGCACACGCGCGCGCGCGCACACACACACACACACACACACACACACACACGAACATTATTCAGCCATGAGAAAGAAGGAAATTCTGCCATTTGTAACAACATGGATGATGGACCTTGAGGGCATTATACAAGTGAAAACAGTCCAAGAATAGAAGACAAACACTGGGTGATATCATCTGTATGTGGAATCTAAAAACATCAAACTCATAGAAACAGAGTAGAGTGGTGGTTGCCTGGGATGGGGTTGGGGAATGGGGGGATGTGTGAAGGTACTCAAGGGTACAAACTTTTAGTGATAAGATGAATAATTTCGATTAAGACTGGGGATCTAAGATACAGTGTCGTGACTATAGTTAACAATATTGTATTTTATACCTGAAAGTTCCTAAGAGAGTAGATATCAGTATACACACACATACACACACACACACACACACAGTAATTATGTGAGGTGATGGATGTGTTAACTATCCTTGTTGTGGTAATCCTTTCACAATATATACATGTACCAAATCATCATGTTTTATATCTTAAACTTACACAGTGTTATATAGCAACTATATCTCAATAAATTTGGAATAAATACTTAAGATCAGCAGGATTGATTTAGACAATGGGTCTCAACCCAGAAAGGTCATAAACATGAAGGACATCTAACTGGGATTGGGACAACCTGGAAATGCCATGTCCTAACATAGGATCAGAGTCTTACTTTGTTTCAGCTCAGTGTTTTCAGAGCTTCACAATAGTTCATAAATCCAATATATATATATATATATATATATATATATATATATATATATATATATATATATATATATATATATATNTATTGGACTGCCCTGCAAATTTTTAAGCTTGCCAGTCTTCACAATTAAGTGAGTCAATTCCTTAAAGTAAATATCTCTCTCTCCCTCTCTCCCTCACACACACACACACACACACACACACACACACACACACACACCCCTATTGGTTCTGTTTCTCTGGAAAATCCAGATTAATCAATTCCATTCTGTGTAAGTGTAAACTAAAGTGCTATGGCTAAGAAACTTATCAAATACACACAACCAGGGAATAGCAGAACCAAGATTTGAAAACACAAATCTCTCGGACTCCACAGTTTCTTTCTTACCTTGTGCTCTCTCCCAGCACAGACCCAATCCCAAATGACTGTAAAGTCCTTATAGCTCTCATTATTCCACTAAAGTTGAAGAGACCTAGGGAGAATTGGGGTCCCCAAGGATAGTAACAATTTTGATTTTATAATCATAAGTGTTGAGATTATCTTTGGAGTTTAGTCTTAATTTATCACTTAATCACAGCTTGGTTCTCAATAAAATAGGTCTCTTGGTCTCAGTTTATTCATCTCAAATGAAGAGGATTAGCTGTCATCATGTGGCAACACAAGTCATTCTTGATTTCAGTCCCTTTCACAAAAAGGCCAATTTGCAGCTATCCATTGACAAGACAACATTGTAAAATTCCCAGGAACATGGAGATGAGATTGAAGAACTGCCCTGGACAAAACAGACTGAGAAGGACTGCATTGGAAGGGTAAGAGGAGGGGCTCCATTTTGACCGCATTGCCCTTCCTCTAGGCTGGCACATTGCTATACCAAGAGGTCTTTCCAAAGCCTACAGTTTCTTCTGTAGGAAAAAGAGAAGCCAAGGTGGGCATCCAACTTCCTAAGAATTGAAGGATACTCCTCAGGAAGCCCACTTAGGTCTCACCTCACAGGAATCACTGGAGTAATCTGCAAAGATCCATCACGGGCATTCAGATAGAGATGGAGAAGAGGGATGGGGCTTACAACAACCAGTACTCAGATCTTGGTGGACCTGTTCCGACTGGTAATGGAGCCTGAGCAGAGATCCCAATTAGCAGCTCTGTACATCTGTAGAGCTCAGCTGATGGCCCAATCTGGCCAAGGAGCTCTATGGACAGTTCTTTCTGATGTGAATCTCCAGCCAACAGACTGGTAGGGTCCTACTGGCCATGGAGTCCATTCTATGCCTATCCTCAGCCAAGTAGTTGAACAAATTCACAGTTCTGCCCGTTTGATGATCACAGTCTTCAGTCCCACCTCTCCTGGAAGTATAACTGCAGATGTCAGACAGTCATGAATCACATCCTACCTTCCACCTGGTTAGAGACGCATACTAGCAGTCTTGCTCAACTATTGAGCTTAGCCTCTGGCCCCATA
>NW_017732819.1:8101-19473 GCF_001890085.2 Hipposideros armiger | reverse complement strand
CTATATGATTCAGGCTGCAATTCACCAATTTGTAGCCATTCTTTTCTACACTGAAATCTCCAGGATTCTATAAAAGACAAGCTAGCTGGTTAGATGGAAACTCACATAGATCATCTCACCAGAGGAATAAATCTGAACTCTTCAGAAAATTCTTAACTTTTCTAAAAGTTATAAGAAGAGTAAATCTATAGGCCAAAATTAAACCTAGAAAATATTTTTAATGCTGTACACTTTGACATCACTGAGTTACATAAGACTGGGCTGATTTTTCCTTCTCTATCTGAATGCTTTCTGATGATTTTTGTTAACCACTTTATGAATTTTTGATTAACTAAATGGCTTGGGACAAAGAGTTGTGAAAATTGGAAGAAAAAAAGCAGAAGGATGAACTAAACCAATAATTTCCAAAACTTGCATGCCATACATGCCTCTTCCTCCCTATGGACAGAGCCAAATTATTTTAGCTTATATTATAAAATGACAGCCATCTTTGTAACAACCTTTACATATCACAGATATTATTCAAGGAGGACTTCCTGAGTATGTTGACAAAAGATGTATTTTGAGTGTCTTTACCATAAAAAGTTATAAAATGTTCAAAAGTAAGTTATTCTTTTCCACTGCAGTAGATACATTTTCAAAATTAATAATTTTTCTTGTTAAAGAGAAAGTGCTTATGTAGGATGAATGATAATGAAAGGATCAATGATCCAATGAAACATTTGTCCTACCATCCATCAGGTGGATGTGCATTTGCTGAAATAACTTGTTAATAAATTGCTCTAATTAAACTCTTGTATTTATGTTGCAAACAAACCTTCTTGGCATAGACGTGACTACTATCCAAATTATGGATTCTTCATTTTAAATACTTTCCAAAAATTTAAAGCAGAAAAAGGAAAGAGCAAAGTTCAGAATCATTTAATGTGATCTAAATCTGATTATTTTGAAAGTTCTATTGTCACTTAATCAACGATACATCTTTCATATCTCTCAAAGCACCACTGGGTATGAAGATATTCTACACATATTTTAGGCTCAGAAAACTAAACAAGCTAAGATGATTTATGAATAACAGAGAATTGTTTCTTCAGTGTTTTTATTAGAAGTGAAGGGGGGAAAAATCTTTCATTTTTGAGACTTTTTTTTCAATCCATATGGGGAAAATATTTTAATAGGAAATACCTTTTACAAAAGCCCCTCATAGAAATATATTTTAGTTGTGTTGATTTCTTTTTAGTTTATGAGCAAATGTAATAATGTAGTACATAAAACTATGATTTTTGAATAAATAATTCTTCGTAGTTGATCTACAAAGTAATTGCTACAATAAAATTTCATAGAAATTGTCAGTTTAGGTGTCAGAACATGAAAGCTATCTTCCCATTTTATTTAATTGTACAGGAAAACATTTTTCTTCAGGGTAAGCAATGACATTTTCTTATTTTATATCCATTTGTCAATTTCTGAATTTACAAATACATTAAAGAAAGACAATCTTTTGCAGCGAACACAGCTCTGTTAAAATATCAATCACTACTATTATTATTCAAACCTAGCTAACAGGAATTGGGCTGTGTGTAAAGTTTGCTATAGCTGTAGGTGACATAGGCTTTAGTTTTCTCTAATTTTCTTGATTTTTTTTCCTCCCATGTTTTTTATGAGCATCCCAAGAACTTCTTTTTAATAAAGTCTATATCTTGCAACTCCTTCGGTTGCAATTCACTGTTATTGTGCTGATGCTCTATTAATGTGTTGATGGTAAGGGGTTTGGGAGGGGAAGCATTCTATAATCTTTTGATTAATTTCAGGGTTTTAGCACATCTATGCCCTTGACCTGTGGTCTTCAGAAGCATTTGCCTTTGTATTTCTCTCATTAAATGAAATGGAAAGGATAGAGGGGGCTGGGGTTGTATAATTGCCCTTCCCCTGGTAAAGTGGTTTTCCCTAGAGGACAACCTTTTGTCATACAGTCCACTATGTAATATTTCAAAATGGTTACTTGTCCTTTCCCTCTAATCAAAACAACAGGTTTTTTGTTTTTGTTTTTTTCCTCTTCAATCTTCACTGTGATAAGCCAGTGTGGTGTCATGGAAGTGTACCCACACTCCAAAACTGGGCCCCAGGAGTTTGAATCTCTCCAGGTAGTCTTACACTCAGACTCTAGCAATTGTCAATTACCATTTCAGGTTGCTATCAACTCCTCACTCCAATGTTTTCTTGCTAATATAAGCTTATTTTGGCTGTGATTTGCTGTATTTACCTGTCTCTCCAGATATCAGGGTGGTGATTTGCCACCCTGTGACCTCAATTCTCTGAGGGGTCTAAGAAAAGTCATTGATTGTTTCAGTTTGTTTAGCTTTTTAATTGTTGCAAGGGTGGGAGTGATGATTTCTGAGTGCATTATATCTTGGGGCTGAAAATGCAAGTTTTAGGAGATTCTGTTTTTATCCCAGACTTTCAGGTAAGGAAACAGCAACAGAGGGGTTCAAGCTTGTCCAAGATGCATACTTCCTAAGTGAAGGACTTAGTATTCAACCCTATGTAATCTTCTTCGAAAGACCACTTCCTTAACCATCATACTGGGTTGCTTTCCTTACAAAAGGAAAGCATTAGATTGCACGCCAGATTGTGGCATGGTCAACTTGGTTACATTGGGATCTACATTTGCTGGGGTCACCTTTTCCAGAATGGATGCAAGTTAGAGCCAAAAGTGAAGCTGCACAGGATTGAATTTCGCTCTGAAGGTTGTCCCTAGCTAGAGGCTGTAAGAGACATGCAGAATTGCCGACAGGTTCCACCTAGTCCTTTCCCATTCTCCGTGTACCTCCCCTTTTGCTGCTGATCCTGCACCCCACTGGAGAGACTGTACCCTTTCATCGACTTCTAAAAAATTCCTTTTTCATGGTACTTCTCCAACAGTTGGATGCACATAGCTTCCAAGTTTCCCTGCAAGCTCTGATTGGTTCAGGTGCTCCAAGGCTGGACAGTGATTAGTTTCTGATTCTTCAACTCCTGCTTTTGGGTCTTTGAACCTCCTACAATTATGTAAGGTCAGTTTTCTAATAAACTATGAGTAGTTTTGATTTTTTACTGAAAAGTAAACAATTCATGCATTGGTACCAAAAGATGTTCTATGGCCAACAAACTTAAAGGATGGGAACCTAGAATTTCTTATCTGATTAAAGATTTAGGCGTGGAAAAGGGGATACTGTTAGATCATTGCATGAAGTGACAAAATAATTATTTATATCATCACCTAAAATGAATGGCTTTAAAAAGGCAAAGTACTTGTTGCCATAAAAGATTTTATTGAAAATAAAATTTATAATGGGCTTCATTATATGTTTCTAAGTGTTTCACAGAAGCTGGGGTGTGGGGAGAATGATAAGCTTAGAATTTTATATCCCAGCTCAGGGGTCTGAGAGGGAACAAAAATACATCTATGATTACCCTAAAATAATACTTATTTACTGTAGCTTTGGGAACAAAATTTCTGAAAGCCAAACCAAATTCTAATCTTATAGATAGTTAAATTATTGTGCATCTCGAATTTACAACCTCATAGGGTCTCTCTTATGTGAAAGTTAGGGAAATAAGCAAGAAAAGAGTACAGCCTTAAAAATTGGGATAAGTGTACACCTGTAATTAATAAAAAATAATATTGAATGTCAAAATAAATAAATAGATAAATAAATAAATAAATAAAGTGTAAAAAAATATTGGGATTAGGACATTGGGCATGTTCTGATGAAGCTGAGGACCTTGGACCCCTAAATTTGATCTCTTCTTTTTTTGCCAGGGGAAGTAGCTCTCCCACTACTGTCTGAGATTAGTTTCTCTTTGCCTGAAGGATGGGTAGTGGACTCCCAAGGTAGGCAGCTGCCCTGTAGGAGATGGCTGATCCTTTTCAAGTTCCACTCCCCTTGCCCCAAATACATCCCACCTCTCATTGAGTCAGGACCTGTAATCACTCAACTTCAAGAAGGCCCCAGAGGATCAACAACAAATTGTGACTCTTAAGTAGGTGCCACATATCCCAAAAGAATTGCAAGATTTTGCCAATTTATAGCAACATAAATCTGGAGAATATGTATGGGAATGACATCTAAGGAAGTTATGTTAGGGAAGAAGGGATATAATGCTTGACTAGAATATATTTATTAGTAACTGCACCAGGAGGAGATTTTGTATCAATGTGATATGTCACCTTGAGTGGCTGGGAATGTCTCTTTCTGAAGTGTCTGCAGATGGCCTACATTGAATGAAATGGAAATACTAGAATTTCTTTAGTATCCAAAGACTTACAGAGATTGAAATGCTAAGGATTATTGTGTAAGATTTGCTCATTCAGCCTCTAATTATGTCCCTCAAAAGGAGACAGAATGCTTCACGGAGTAGTTGAGACTTACATTGATAGGGGAGCACCAGCATCCTGTGGTGGCTATTTTCTGTAGGCCAGATATGGCAATAGATGCTGCCTTAATCTCAGTGGGAGGAGGGTGGCATGGTCCAAATGTGTGACATGTAGCTTCCCAAGAGAAGGTGGTCATGGCTAACCATATTGAACAACAGAGCTTAGACTTAATCAGAGTGATCTGACCCACAGAGTTCTCCAGCATTGGGTAAGTGACTAACGATGGCCCTAAGACTGAAACAGATGGGCCAACACTCAGCCTCTTCTTACTCAGAAAAATGCTCAGGTGACAACGCCTTGGCAGTGGGATTATCTTTATATGTAAGGCTCCTTCATGCTCAAATCAATATGCCAGCCCACAGGTTCACCCAAAGCTCTACTGGTTCCACGTGTATGTCTGGCTGTCCTTCTCTGACAGGCTTCCTCTTCTGTCTGCTCTGCCCCACAGTCCTAATGCACCACAGCTTCCTTTTCCACTTGCTCACTTAGAAATGCTTTGTCTCCCTGGATGTTAATTCTTTTAGGTTCATTTGAGCACATAGCTCTTTATCAACTTTAAACAAATTTATGGATTTTGCTTCATCCAGTAATTTCATGTTTCAGGAAGGTAAAGGTCTCTGTTGACCTTCTCCACCCTAACTAGAAGAAAAGCTTCTATTGATTAATTTTTGGATTATGGGAGTTTTCAAGAAATTCATAGATGGTTTTTACATTTATATAGGAAAAAAAGTGTACCAAAATAGCCAAGGGAATCTTGAAGAACACAGCTAGCAAAGATAATCTGGGATGATATTCAGGATTTCTGATTAGGTTTGTTACTTCCAAAGGCCAAAAGATGCCTTTGAGTCATGGTATGAAACTCGGCTTACCAACAGGGACCCAATAATTCATGAGGTCATTGACATTGGGAATCACCAGAAGGGGTATTATTGGAAGTCAAACCTTAAAGTTCCCCAAAGTTCTTCTGCCCCACTCTCCTCACTTCAGTAAAGCTATTTTCTTTTTAACTTACTCAATATTTTTCAGGCCATCAAAACAATGTAAGGCAGGAACATGCATACTTTCAGTTGGTTTTAGGTGTCAGTGTTTCCCAAAAGAATTCCTCTAGCTCTAGTGATGAAGGTTTTGGATTAGAAGTTCTCACAAACACAGTAGAATCACATAAAATCATTCCCATTATTGGTCACTACAATTTTGCCTATGACAAGTTCTAAAGCAAGAAAATGTATATTGTGTTCTAAATCTCTGTCATCCCTAGCAACCCACAGTAAGCAAAACTCTAACTTTATAACCATCAATCTCAATGACAAGATACATCACTGTCTTACGTATCAGCATAAAAAAAGTATTAAAAATACTGGTAAAAAAATCCTAATTTAAAATTCTTTGGTTTGAAAATAGAAAGAGAAAGCTAGTTTGCAGACATATGGAATGAATGTTGATGAATTCACTTTAACATCTGTATAAACATATTGATGCTATTATATTCTGATTATAATTGTGCTTTGCATTTGTCATAAGGAAAATGGTGCAAGTGTCTTGTAAACTCTAATTTATAATGCTCATGGAAAAATTAAAAAAGGCAATTCACTTAAAATTTTAAATCACAGATTTGCATGTGAATAATTCAAGAAAAACATGTGACTATAATTTTATCCTCTTGACAAAATTTTTAGAACTATAATAGCCATTTAAATAACTCAATAAATAGGATAATCAGCATTCAATTTAAGATCATGTGTCAATGAGAAGACCTGGGATAAATAATTTATACTGTAAATGTGCCTCTATTCTGCATATTTATGTTGAAATATAAAAATTTAATTCTGGATGAAGTGATGGACTAATAACGCAAGCCAGAATTTCAAGAGGGTTTATACATATGATCAATTTAGGTAATCAGAGGTAATCAGTAAATGATAAATAATTAACACCACTTATTGGGTATTATGTAAACTAAAGAATAAGCTGGTTTACTTTACAGATAGGCATTGAAGAAACAAACCAAATTAAAGCATAGTTTCAGCTTAAGTTACAGAAGATTGTGATTAGAGAAGTGCGTGGTCTTGGGGAAATCATTTATGCTCATTAAAACTCAGTCACACCATCTATAGAATGGATTCATGGGATGTGAATAGGTATATTTTTATTAGTGAGGACACTGGGTTGCAAATGACATAATAAATCAAACTTACACTGCTTGAGTTACAGAAGGGAATCATTTCATAAACAGAAAATCCCAAGGGTTCAATTACTGTCAGACGCAGTTGACTCTAGAGCTTTGAACAATTTCATGAACATTCTGCTTCATCTCTCTGCCTTGGTCTTTTAGGACCTTCAAATGTTGTCCTTTGGTCCTCCCAATCCCACTGAAAAGATAGCTTCTGCTTTCAAATGGTCCCACAGAATACATGAGGTTGATTCTCATTGAACATTACTTGAGTCATGAGCCCACATCTGTACCAATCTTAGTAGCCAGGGAGATATCATATATTCTATATACAGTAAGACCTTAGTTTGTGAGCATAATTCTTTCCAGAAACAAACTACTTGTATTGCAAGACATCACTCATTTACCACGTTAAAATGTATTAGAAATGCTTGCTCGTTTTGCAGAACACTTGCAAACCACGTTACTCGCAACCCAAGGTTTTACTGAATAGACCTTAGAAATGGATGAGGCAAGGATTTGCTCTCAACATACTGAATGAGATTAATGGGATAATTTATTAGAAAAAGAGGTGCTCTTTGTATATAAGAAGGAAAGCACAGGAGGCAAAAGCAGCTACTATCCACTATTATCTCTAAGAAATGTTCCAGGTTTTAAACCAAAGCCTTCTATCCTCTTTATTCTGAGGCTCCTGCCTCTCTTCCCAGCAGTTGAGTAAGGAAAACAGGGTAGGGAGTGACACCATTACAATCTTTTCTATGTGATATTGACCACCCTAGGATCATCACAAACAGCTAGATATTGCTACATATGTAGTAGGTTGTATTTTCTGTCAAGGTGTAAGCCATGCAGCATTTCATGGGCTATCCAAACCCTTATATAACTATTAAAACCCTCCATTAGTGAAGTACTAAAAATTTTACAATCCCAATCCATAAACTTAATATCAGCTCCATTCCATAGCACAGATTTACAAAATATATTTCTCCTATACATGCTAAACAATCTTTAATACACCTGGGAAAAGTAGGGAAGTACCTAAGAGAGCAGTGCTTGGGAAAATATAGTGAACTTAAATCCATTAAACTTACCCATAAATAGGTGGTTTACTCTCATTTGAAACTGACCTACTTTATTACTCCTGTTAGTTCTTATTTACTTCAGTGGTTCACAATGGGGGTGGGGGGCAATTGTGATCCTCTAGAGGACATTAGGGAATGTTGGGAAATTGTTGGTTGTCACAACTAGAGGGGACCATGCTACTGGGTAGAGGCCAGCGATACTGCTAAATATCCTGCAATGCACAGGATAAACCACCAAACAAATAATTATTTCCAAATATCAGTAGTGCCAAGGTTGAGAAGCTCTGCTTACCACATTTGAGATACTTGTCACTATTCCAATTCATTTTTTTCTTTTAGCCAGTACTAATTATTAATTCCATCAATGACAGATGCTCCCTGGTACTGTTCACAGACTCAGAAGGGAATGTGTGTGTGTGCCTTTAACAAAATATAACTAAAGGGATTTTTCATTTTGAAACACTGATAAAAGGGAAGAAATAATTCAGGTTCTTGGAATACCAGGAATGCTTTAGAGGTTAACATGAAATTAAAGGGATACAATCTTAACTGGCAAACTCTATTAGCTCTACAGGGCTGACATTGATTCTCTACATGGGATGAAAGTGGCTTATAGGGAGGGAGATGCCTACACAGAGGGCCAGGATGGAGCATTTAAGCACCTTCTATTTTATATTTACATTATTTTTGAACTCCCAGTATTTCAGAGAGATCATGGTCAGAATATACAAATTATTCCTCTGAGAACAAATTTTTTAAGAGCTACAAAATCTGCCAATTTGAATTATTCTAGAATTAACTTCCTCCTTTTGAAGACAGGTAAAGAAAAGCAAATCATTAATAAGAAAATGATGCTTCAAACAACTAACCTTTAAGTACCTAAAAATGAAAAGAGTGAATTCTAGGGAAACTGTAACTGATTTTGTAGGTCTCAACATCCATATGACTCACCCCAGTCTCAGTAGTGACTCATGAACCCAGCCCCTCAAACAAAACTGTTCACTGATAACATTTTTGTAAGAGGTAAGTAACATTGCATTAGAAAACCTACAATTTTAATTTATGTTCCTATTTCCTCAAATAATGGGACTAGTGCTTAATGAAACACCTTCACCGTTCGTGTGCAGCTGTGACACTGAATGGGTCCCTAATGGTTGAAGGAGTAAATGAACCCAAATTATTATCAAGAACCTGCCTAAGCTTGAGGTGTCTAAGAATTCTCTTTGTTTCTCATTAGTACATTTTGTTCTCTTTCAAACCTTTTAAATGCATCATCTTTCCTAGGTATTGTATGGGTAATTAATGTTTACTCTTAACATAAATCTAATGTCCAGTTACACCCTACAGTGGAGAACCACTTATCTTTAGAGAACAGTGAGTACTAAATTGAAGGTGACAAAATGTCACTTACAGTAGTCTTTTTCCAGATAGAGAAAATCATTACTGCACAATTTGCTTTGTCTAACCTCATTTAGCCAGATCATCTACAAAACTGAAGGTTATCCTCCTCAAGAATTTCATCACTGAAGGAAAAGCCAGCCTTCCTGCGCAGGCATCTATTTGACTATTCAATATTTGCTGTGAATTTCTTAGAAATGTGTTCTTAGAGATGTCTTCAAAGGCAGACCATTCAGCCAAACATACAATATAGAACAAATATTTGCTAGCTCACCAAATATATTTTCATTAGAATTCTTATAATTATATTAGCATATTACCTTTAAAAAGTACTTTTTAAATTATCTGCTTGAGAAGGTGCTCAAAGAAAGACTCATTGCAGCTTAACCTCCCTCACTCTCCAACTGTGCTTTTGAAGGCATATGGAATGAAACAAAAAATCTTATTCATTCGCACTGCCTAATTGTTACAGAAAACAAATCTCATATTAAACCATCTATTCATAAATAATGATGGGTGGACAATATGAGGTATTCTGTACCAAAATTTCTAGTCCTTCAGAAGGACAGGCACAATTGGGGGAACACCAAATTTTCTGGTGTGTTTCACACTGTAAATATTTAAAGAGAGATTCTATCCACTGGAGTGCTTCTGATACTCCAATAAAAGGAGAAGAAACAAGAGAAATAAAAGTTACGAGAATGCCACCTCAAGTTCAGAAGCCATTACTTCTCTTTCACTGATTTGAAAAATAAGTGGATAAAGAAAAAAGTGCTGATCTGTGTCTATTCTCAAGAGAGGGCAACAATTACAGCTGGATTAATTTGGTTTCTAAAGAAAACACACAACCCACACTTCAATTGCATTTAAATTGATTTTAGGTAAAAGAAAATAGCTATCCTATTAACAATATGATAAAATTATTTCACTGGCCAACAAGGAATAACCCAGCATTACTGATTCAATCACTGTACCCCTCATCCTTCCACTGCATTCAGTTAACCAGGTACAATCACACAACAGTGAGTATTGTGGTGTCTGAAATGGAGGTCTCAGCAGGGAGATCTTTCTCTTCTCCTACTGTGAAAAAAATGTAACTGTGGAAGAGAATTAAAAATAGAGATGATAGTACCAGGCCAGCACAATTCTGTCTGTTCAAGTTTAAAGTAACTCATTACTATGGTGAGCAGCCAATAAGCAATCAACCTGTTTCCTTCTTTCCCTCCCTCCCTGCCTCCCCCTTCTTTCTTTTTCTCTTTCTCTTTCTCTTTTCTTTTCTATTCAGAGCTTCTGTGTCTTATTTTTGGGGAAAAGTGTAAAGCAGCAAAATATAAAAAGGTATTTTAGTTTTCAGAGTAGTGATGTGAGGACAGAACCCTAAACACATTCATGTTGCCAAAAGAGCGACATTTGTAAAACAAAAGTATAATTGCACAGTGGAGTCCTGGAACGGTAACAGAGAGTGAATACAGAAGAAAGGATGTGAAGCATAGAGGCACATCTCCAGACTGCCATCTGCAGCATGAAGAGTGCCTGATGTGCCTACCCGCCCTGGAACTTGAAGCCTAGAGTTGCCCATGCATGAAGCAGCTTAATTAGAAATCAGCACCTGAATTCAAGTGTTTACCTCTGTAGTTTGAATTTGAGGCCTATATTGGAAACACGATTGCTTTATTCTGTTCATAACATGTTCTCGTGATGCTACTGTTCCTTTATAACGGTCACATAGACCCTTAGCTGTGTTTGAGCTTCAGTTTCCATGGAGATGACTACGTATCTTTTTCAATACTCTTATCCCCAGGACTCCACAAAGCGAATTTTATAAGTTATATCAGTGTCTCTCACACCATCTATGATCAAGAATTACTTTTTCTTATTTTCAGTCCATCACAGACCAGTATGTAGTCTTCTATATGTGGCAATAACCCAGCTCATATCACACATGGCTCATGCAAACTGGTCTATATACTATTTTCAGTGATTGTAGTCAATTAATCATGTACTTGAGTCTTGCAATAATGACACATTGCTATGAATTTAGCTTACATTTTTGTATTTACCTGGCCAGTAACAGTTTGCTTACTAGTCATTGTCCACGAATCAGACTTTGATCAGCACTGTATCACATGGCCTATATTTTAACCCAGATCTTTCCCTCTCTCCCTCTCTCTCTCTCTCTCTCTCTCTCTCTCTCTCTCTCTCTCTCTCTCTCTCTGTACACACACACACACACACACACACAAAGATAAAGAAAACATTTCTCACACACACACAAAATCCACAAATACACTTCAAATGCATAAAT
>NW_017732819.1:0-7376 GCF_001890085.2 Hipposideros armiger | reverse complement strand
GAGGGCAGTGTCACTGGCCCTCATATGTGGGATCCGAACCGGGGCCCTCTGGCATCCCAAGCCAGCTCTTAACCATTGCGCCACTCAGCCGGCCCTTAATATACATTTGTTATAGTTCAGGAAGTCTAATGAATTATTTCCATTTCTGAATTTCTGAAAAAGTATATTTCACTTTTATTTTTGAAACATATTTGGCTAGATATAGAATTCTAGGTTCTTTTGTTGTTGTTATTGTTTTCTTTGAGTAAATTAAAGCTGTTGTTCCATTATCTTCTGGTTTACATTGTGTATGTAGAAAAACTTGCTGTTATTCTCCCATGCTCTATCTATTTATTCTTCCCTCTCCCTGAACCTCTGGAAACCACTAATATTTTTACTGCCTCCATAGTTTTGCCTTTTCCAGAATGTCATGTTGCTGGGATCATACAGTATATGGCCTTTTCAGACTAATTCTTACCTGAGTAGGTAAATTCTCTTTCCTCCAAAGTGCTGGGGAGAAAAACTTACAAATCCTACTTAGCTATCTCTCTCCCTCAACAGCCACATAAAATGTATCACTGGTCCTGCCTAGGACATCTCCACAATATTTACTGAACCTCTTTGCCTCTGTCATTTTTCACCATAGTCCAAACTACTGACACATCTCATTGGTACTAATACGATATTGGTCCAATAGTCTTGAAAGTCTCCCTAACTTATACTAGGCTCTGTCTGGAATACATTCTCTACTGAGCATATAGGACAATCTTTCAAAAATGAAACACAGATCTTGTCCTTTCTCTGCTAAAAATATTTACATTGCCACCCCCCTCATTTGCATTCAAAATGTGAAATCCACATCATCTAAAAGCTCCTGCATGTTGTAGCATCTCTCATACCCTCCAGTCTCACCTCTCACCAACATTTCCTTCCTTCTGAACATACCAGGTCTTCATTCCTCTTTCTTCTCTCCCATGGGCAGTCTTTCCCTTGACATAGGCCTTTCCTTAGGCTGACTGCTCTATCTGCAACATTCTCTCTCATTCCATAAAAGACCACTCTTTCAGAGAAGAATCTGATTAATTCCCCCAATTAAATTGGATTCTCCTGGTTTCTTCTTTAATGGCACTATGTACTATTCCTTCATAGTACTTACTACATTTTTCAAAATTTTAATTAATTGATTCTGGAGCTATTGGCATCTAGTACATATTTAAATAATTAAAAGAAATTTTTTTCTTCTCCAAATGTCTTCTTCTTAGCTCTGTCACCCTAATACAATTTCCTTACTCTAGGGACAATACTTTTCTTCTACCTCTTCCTGTACATCCTCTACATATATACAAACATATCTATATGCATGTGCTTGTGTGTGTACATGTGTATATTAATATTCGTCTTCCCAACTATACTTTTAATTTATGGTCACAGCCAAACTTTGTATTTTTTATATACCTGTATAAAGCAGGTGCTCCATAAATAACAGCCATGTGTGTTCATGAAGCCTTTCTGAATAGATATTTAAAGAGAGATAAGAAGGATAACTAATAATTAACTAAATGAGGATAGGGTGAAAGTAGATAGCACTGGCAGAAGAAACATTAGATAATACACAAAGACTGCAAGTGAGTGGGAACTTGGAGAAAGAAAAACATGGACTGAACTAAAGGAAAGGGAATTGAGTAGAGTGTTAAGAGAGAAACTGAGAGGCAAACAGAGGAGAGATCCTGAATGACTCAGGATCAAAGAAAGTAAAATTATGCTAAAATTCAGTTTAAACGATACCAATCATCAGTTGTCCATTCATAATGATGCTTGTTGAACGGCATGGGAGACAATAAAATTCTATATGAAAGTGGATAACAAGATGATCAAATTAGGTCAGTGAGGGTTGTTCAAGATTAAAAACATAATTAAAAAAATTGTATCCTCATGCTGAATAGTCAGCATGCTAACATTTACAAATCCAATATTCACAGTGATGTTGTAAGGCAAGGATGACACCATACAATTACTGTGAACCATGTCAATATGGTTGACATGAAGAAATGAGATAGAATTAATTTGCTTATCCATGGAAATTAACTATAAGAAAATGGTGAAAATTATATGGAGAGCAAATTCAAAATTTATTTTATGTGGAAATTCAAAGAAGAGTAAGACTGAAAGGATTATTTTATTTCCTTTCAACTCCTGATTGACAAAAAGATATATTCAGGATCAAAGGCCAAAATAACTAGTTTCAGCCACACAATTGGTAGGGTGGTTTTATCATAGTTATCAGATTATCATTTGGTGAATTGCATTTCACATTCATTAACTAAGTTTTAACAAGGCATCTTTTTTCAACATCCTGAAATCCATCTTCTTTGGCCACTGCTAATACCCTATTCCAGGGTACTTTCATGCCATAACTGGGACAAATGTTATCTCTTAACTGCTCTAAACTCTCTAATTTCTAATAACCATACTAAAGTGAAAACCTGATTGGCCCACTTTCCAACTTAAAATCTTTCAATGACTCTTTTTGTTGTCCTTGGGATATAGGTCAAACTCCCTGGCTTGACTTTAAAACCCTTTGTGGGAACTAGATTCTTTATCTTCTAGTCTCCACTCCAGCTTCCCTGATTTCTCACTTGTTCCAGCCAAACTGCTCTACAACATGTAGGTATATTCTATATATTGTTTCCTCTGCCAGCCCCAATCTGTTTCCTGTTTCCTTCTGCAGAGTAATATCTGCTCATTCTTCAGGATTCAGCTTAGATGGAGGGTTTCCCTGAGAACCCAGAGTCTAGCCTGGTATTCCTTCTCTGTTCTCCCCAGACACTCATGTGCATTCATCTATCTCTTCTACCTTCTCATTATTCTACTGTCAGGTCCCTGCAGGTAGGAATCCTGCCTTATTTATCTTTGTGGTTCCGGGATTTACCTAATGCCTGACAGAGAACAGGTTTCTTATTATTAATTAAGAACATAAGAATGATTGCAACAGCTACTACAAATTGAGCTTTTAGTTTGTGCCAGTACTTTGTTTAATATTTTATATTATTTTTTCCAATTCCATCTTCAAAGTAGTTTTATGAAGTAAATATTATCCTTTGTTCTTTAGAAGGGAAAACTTAAGTTCTGAGAATTTAAAACTTCCCAAAACCAGGTAACTAATAATTGGTGAAACTGGACTCAACTCATATCTGTTGGACACAGAATTCTACTCTTTTAGACTATGTTATATTTCCTTTCAACATATTGGTATACATACAATTTAAAGAAATTCACCTTGAGCTCCCTTGATACAAATGAGACTCAGGAAAGGGGTGAGAGTGAAGATCTGAGGAAATATGCCAAAATGGCAGCCTGCATGTGCAGTTTTGACCATGAGGTGCCACAGACATTCCACAAAAAGCCCTACATGCTATTAACATTATCACCTACTTCTTAGCAGTGTTAAAATAATATGTGATTCAACTTATTAGAAATTTTCTATATTATTCATGTTGAAATATTTCAGCCCCATATTTCCACATATTTTCAGGAAGATGTACTGTTTATTTTTATATGTCTTGTGTGTTGAGGGATTGGGACCAAAATTAGTGAATTGATAAAGTGGCTCCCTGACAACAAATCTATACTATAAATGTATAAACAAATAGATAAGTTAATTTTTACTTAAGATGATCAGATATAATTCCTCAAATAAAAAAACTTCCATCTCATATTTTATATATATTATGCATATTAACTCATTTATTTTTTCCCAGACCTAATATTTTCTACTACCATCTATTTTCATAGTGATTACCACTGTGGCTCTGTACCATTTTTATAATTTTCTATATTAATGTTAGACCTTTTAACCATGTATTTCAAAATACCAATTTAAGGCTTAGAGGTCCTTTCTATTCTATGAATCTATATTTAATTTTTTAAGTCTACCAATTAGAGGGAAAATGCTTATCATTTCAAAAATATTGACTTAGGGAAGATAATTTGTCAAGTAAGCTTTTTGAGGTAAGAACACAAACTACATCCTAAAATACTTCTTAAAGTTTAGAGGAAACATACCCTAGTGCCAGAGGGCTGCATTCCATTTACAAGTCTTGAAAGAATGAGGTTTTCAGAGGTAGAAAATAGCTTGTTAAAGCCTACATTCAGAAATAAATAATTATTAGTCCCTCTAAATATTTTCTTCAAAAAAACTACAAATCCAAATTGTGTTAAATTTCATTTTAAGCCTCATAATTCTTCTGATTCCTGTATTTTCTGCGTCCTCCCTCCTTCTTTCTTCTCTTCCATATCCCCCAAACATCCATTTAGCTTCTCACAAGAATCATCATAAGTGATACAGGAGAAAGGAGACAACTTTCAAATCCATTTCAGGATACATATGTTGAGTGTATTTACAGTGCCAAAGGCGGATTATTTGGCAAGTTTTTCCTCCATAATTAATGACAATAATAATGAAAATAATATCAATAATATCTAGCATCTGTTGAGTTCTTTCTACAAACCAGTACTATATTAAAAGTTTTATGTAAGTTATTGCATTTAATTCTCTCTCACACACATATACATAGGAGGTAAGTGCTATTAAAATTACCCTCATTTGTCAGATGAGGAAGCTAAATATCTGGCCCAAGGTCATGGAGACAATAGAGGGGCGGAGATAGGATTCAAAACCATGTACATAAACTCTGAAACTGTTCTTAACCAAGGTCAAACTGGTTATGATCTCTTATCTAGTGCCTTCAGGAATATTGCTAAGCTAAGATTTCCTTTTATTTTTCAAATGTCTTAGGTGATTAAAAATAAAAAATGCATGATCAAGAATTCTAATAAAGGACAGGGACTCCTGGTAAGATGGCAGAACAGACAGGCGCTGTGCCAACTGCCTCCCAGGATCACACGAAAATTACAAACAATTTACACAACATTCAACCTCAGAAGTCTCCTGAACACTAGATGAACAGAACCTCTAAACGAAAGCCTTAAAGAGGAGGCCACATTGAATCTGGTAGGAGGGGCAGAGACGAGACATGGCGAACCCCGTGAGGGACACCTCAGCAGTGGAGAGGATTCTCCAGCTGGGGGAGGGACCCTCTGGCCCAACACCAAGCTCACCAGCCCAGAGTTACTTTGCCGGGAAGAGGAATTCTACGATAGCTGGAAGTAGAAATTAGTGAGGACTCTCTTTACTCAATTCAGTGAAGCTGAGCGCGGCTAGAGAACCAGTATAGCCGGCAAACCGACTCACTCGCCAGTGAGCACTCACCTGGTTCCTGGTGGAGGGAGTAGCTGTGTGAGCGGGGCCCAGGAGCCTCTGGGAGGGACTGAAGCACCTTTGGCGCAGGAGCTGGAGTTTTTGGGACCATTGTTCCCCTGATGTGGAGCTTGCACACAAGTAGTGCACAGGAGGGCGCCATTTTTTCAGGGCTGGGCCCTCCCACAGAGGGTCAGGTCCAGGACTGCATTGGTCTCCTGGAATTGGCGCAGGAGTGCGTTCGTGTGTGCCGTGCATGCGCATGCGGCCTTGGATCCCCACCCTCTGCACTGCTTGTGCTGAGTAGTCAGGGAAACACCTGGCGAGCATGCTCTGGCTCCAACAGGCTGCTCATTGAGACCCGGGAGTGTGCAACTTGCCTTAGGTCCCCGCTCTCCACACTGCGCGTGCAGAATTGCCAGGATGGCGATTGGCTATCAGGCTTCTCCACCTGATTTGCAAGCTGATTCATATAGGCTGAGACTGGGAGTTTTCCTGGGAGTGTTGGGCCGTGAGCTGTGCGCCTGCGTGATCTGGCTGGGGCTTTCCTGGTGTGTTTGTGTGGGCTGGTTGCTGGTGAAGGAGGGCATGCTGCCCTGACTTGGTGGGGGCCACTGACCACACCCTGTGGTGTCTTGAGGGCCTGCCCCGCCCACCTAGAGCTGTGTTGCTGGGGGCACCCTGAGCCCCTGGTACCTGACCCCATCTCCGCAGGCCACAGAGGGTTTTTTGCAGCAGCAGACAGCCTGCAACAACCTGTAAGGATTTTTGTTGGTGAGCACGGTTCCAGAGCACACAGCAGCTAATTGCAGGAAGCTCACTGAAAGCCTGAGAGGGAGGCCGGCGCATGATGCACTGAGCCCTTCTCCTCAACATAGCTGGAGCTGAGGCACCCAGAGAGTCTCTATTGCTGAGCAAGTGGTCTGCAGATTAAAGTGGACGGAGAGCCTTTTTTTTTTAATTTCTTTTTTTTTTCCTTCTTTTTTCTTCCCCCTTCCTTTCTTATTATTTTTTCTTTTCTTTCTCTTTCATCATTTTGTCCCTTTGCCTTCTTTTCTTTTATCTGTTTTGTTTTTGTCGTTGTTTCTCAGACTTGTTTATCTGGATACTGCTTTGGTCACTGTTTTTCTGTCTTGTTCTCCTGTTTTTGTGTTTGTGTTTGTGTCTCTTTTATACACTTTTGTTTCTCCTGTCTGATCATTACTTATCGAGTTGCTGTGGGAGTGTATTTGGTTTCTGGTGGTGTTGGGTTGCCTTGCTTTGTTTTTGTTTTATGAAGTGGACATGGACCTAGCACTGGTCCAGGAGCTGAGACTACACTGAATTTGTAGAAACTACTGACCACAGCCTTTATGTACCTGTAACACCACCTCGCCCACCTACAACTGCATTGCCAGGGGCAATCAGGGTGCTGGGATGACTGGCCCCACCCCCACAAACTGTGAAAAAAAGTTTTTTACAACAGAAGGTGGTCCTCAGAGCCCTGGGGTCATCTTCGTGGTATTCAGTGAACACAAACCTGCACCCGAGCCACTCAGGAGCAGCTTTCATGAATCTGTGAGCACGAGGTGGAGCCTGGATGTACTGCCCTTGGGCTGCTATACAAGAAGGTCACAGGCCAGGTATTGGTGTAGACCTGAATCTGCATTAACGTTTTAAAAACTACCAATCACGTTGCATAACTCACTTGAACTCCATCGTGACAAGCTAGTGTCACATCGCAGAGGCACCCTCAACACCAGGTCAAGTAGCCAGTCACACACCCCTAAAGAACCTCTTTCAATAGGCGGGCCCTACCAGCATCTGACAGGTGGCAACAGGCCTGGGGGGCCCTGGGCCTTTTTCTAAACTGCCTCAGGACCAATATAGGGGGAAGCCAGCTTCAGTTCACACAGAGACCATCCCCACACGACCTCAAGTGCAGCAGGGGCAGCAGCCAACTGCATACAGCCTTGAGGCACGTACCAGGTAGCTATGAACCAGTAACAGGCAGGTCTGAAACTGCTCTGAGTGGGAGCCCCACCCAAGAGACACCAGAACCAATACATCCAGAGGCCAGTGTTAGACAAAACCAGAGTACTATCTGGTTGAACCTACAAGTGGCACTCTCAAAGGACATTTTCCAGGACTGGCTGAGTGG
>NW_017732818.1:190698-192874 GCF_001890085.2 Hipposideros armiger | reverse complement strand
GAATTCCCAAATAAAATCTTTTTTTAAAAAGGATAATCTTTAATCTTTTCAATAAGTCATAAAGGGACAAATGGATATCCACTTGAAAAAGCATGAGATTAGACCCCTATATCACACCATAAAGTAACTCAAAATAGATCAGAAACCTAAATATAAGAACTAAAACTATAAAATGCTTAAAAGGAAGTAAATTAGTAAATGCCCATGATGGGTTGAGCAATCACTTAGATATGGCACCAAAAGCACAAGTAACAAAAAAAAAATTGGACTACATAAGTTTTTTTTAAATTTTTGATTAAAAAAACGATCAAGACAGTGAAAAGACAACCCACAGAATGGTAAATTTTTTTTGCAAATCATGTATCTGATAAGAGAGTTGTATTGAGACTACATAAAGAACACCTATAGCTCAATAATAAAAGGAAAACCCAATTTGAAAAGTGGGTAATAGATTTAAAGAAATTTTTTCTCTAATCACAACACTTCTGTTAGTTTTTTTTCCTCCACATGACTGACTTCCCAACTCTCCAGGCACCAATTGGGTGTCCTATAACATAATTCAACATTACTCCAGGTAGGCAGTGTCAGACTTCACAGACTTAAGGGCTCAGTCTCACAAAGCTGCCTTTACTTCAGATGCCAGCCATAAGAAATGGGTCCCTAGGGTACTCACACTTCTGTACAACTTGGTTACCAAGTTGGAAGTTCCCACAACCTCTAAGGTTAAATAGTACGTTAAAATGTGTCACAAAACTCAAGGAAACATTTATTTATGTATATGTGTTTATTATAAAAGACGTTACAAAAGATACAGATTAACATGCAGATTGAGAAGTAGATATGGCAAGGTAAATGAGGGCCTTGAGTGCAGGAGCTTCTGATCCTGTGAATTTGGGGTATCTAACACTCTAGACATGTGGATGCATCCACTAACCCAGAAGTGCTCTGAACCCCATAGTTCAGGGGTTATTATGGATAATCAATCACATACACATGACCAATTATTAACTCAGTCTACAACCCCTCTCCTTTCCCCTCCACTCCCTTTCACAGGATGGAAGTAAGACTGGAAGATCTAAGCTTCTAACCCTGGTTGGTCTTTCTTGTGACCAANCTAGCTCAGCAAATGCCCTCATTGAAAGATGTTTCAAACATTCATTTCCATTTTTAAAGGTTTATGATGCTAAAATTTCATCACCACAATTATGGAAGATACTAATGAAAGAAAACGAAGATGAGAACAGGGTCCAAAATAAGTGAAGTAAATATTCTGGCATTGAAATTAAAGATAACAACTTGCTCGTGACTTGAAGAATTTAATACCTCCAAAGATGTCTAAGAACAAACAAATTGTAAATATGCATGTATTTGACATTTAGCACTGAAAAAAATTCCAAAATTGCAATGCAACCTGGAATGGTAGTCTGAATGCTATTTAATAAAGCCAGTAGAATAATTAGGTAGGTTGGAACAAGTCATCTGTGATCAGTGGTATGCTAGTAAAACAGCTTTCTAAAAAGATTTGTATAATTTGCTAATTTCTGTGGCATAAATTCCCCAACCTAGACTGATTTAAGGCAATGAATGTGACGTCAAGCATAGTTGGGAACAAATGTACAACTGGCTCCATTAAGCTGATGTTAGCTATCTATGGCACAATATTCTCACTTTATACCATAGGAAATTAGAATAATAAGAGCAAGTCAAACCTAAAACAAACAGAAGGGAGGAAATTATAAAGATTGAGGAGGAAATAGAGAACAGAAAATCAATAGAGAAAAATCAATGAAGCCAAAGGCTGATGATTTGAAAAGATCAACAAAATTGACAAAACTTTGGATATACTGGCCATGGAAAAAAAAAGGCAAAGACTACCTTACAAAAATAAAAATGATTATAAGGAAATACTATGAGCAACTGTTTGCCAAAATATTAAACAACCCAGGAAGTGAACAAATTCCTAAAAATGACACAAACTGTTGAAACTGACTCAAAAAGAAATAGAAAATGTGAGTAGACCTATAAAAGTAAAGAAATTAAATGAATAATTTTTTTGAATTCCCAAAATAAAGGAAAGTTCAGGACCAGAGGACTTCATTTGTGAATTTTAAAAAAATAAAAAGAAGAAAAGGCAACCTTCCCAACTCATTCTATGAGGCCAACATTATCCTTATAC
>NW_017732818.1:186564-187707 GCF_001890085.2 Hipposideros armiger | reverse complement strand
TCCTGGTGGAGGGAGTAGCTATGTGAGCAGGGCCCAGGAGCCTCCGGGAAGGATTGAACTGAGTGCCTTTGGCATGGGAGCTGGAGTTTTTTGGGACTATTGTTCCCCTGGTGTGGAGCTTGCACACGAGTAGTGCACAGGAGGCCACCATTTTTTCAGGGCTGGGCCCTCCCACAGAGGCTCAGGTCTCGGACTGCATTGGTCTGCTGGAATTGGCACAAGAGTGCGTGTGTGGGTACGTGCATGCACATGCAGCCTTGGATCCCCACCCTCCATACTGTTTGTGCTGCGTAGCCAGGGAAATGCCGGGCAACTGCACTCTGCCTACAACAGACTGCTTATTGAGACCCGGAAGTGCGCGACTCACCTTAGGTCCCTGATTTCGGCACTGTGCATACAGAGTTGTCCTGGTGGCAATTGGCTGTCGGGCTGCTCGGCCTGATCTTTGAGTGGCTGATTGCGACAGGCTGAGACAGGGAGTTTTCCTGTAGTGTAGGGCTGCGAGCTGTGTGCCTGTGTAATTCAGCCAAGGCTTTCCAGGCGAGTTTGTGTGGGTTGGCTGCTGATGCAGGAGTGCATGCTACTCTGATTTAGTGGGGGCCACTGACCACATCCAGTGGTGCTTTGGGGGCCTGCCCTGCTCACCAAGAGCTGTGTTGCCAGGGGCACCCTGAGCCCCTGGTCCCTAGCTCCTACCTCTGCAGGCCAAAGAGGGTCTTTTGCAGCAGCAGACAGCTCGCAACAACCTGTGAGGATTTTTGGTGGTGAGCACAGTTCCAGAGCACACAGCAACTAATTGTGGGAAGATTATTTCAAGTCTAGAGGGAGGTCAGTGCATGATGCACTGAGCCCTTCCCCACAGCAGCTGGTGCTGAGTCACCCAGAATCTATTGCTGAGCAAGTGGTCTGCAGTGCAGATTACAGTGGGGAGAAAGCCCCTGCTTTTTTTTTCTTTTTTTCTCTTTTTCTCTTTTTTTTTCTTTTTTCTTTTTTCTTTCTAGGTGATCTAATACATCAAAGCAATCAGAGCGACAGCCAGAATGAAGAAACAAAAAAACATGTCCCAAGTAAAAGATCAGAAGAAACCTCAAGAAATGCAACTAAATTAAACAGAGGTATCCAACCTTTCAGAGACAGAGTTTA
>NW_017732818.1:181793-183983 GCF_001890085.2 Hipposideros armiger | reverse complement strand
ATAAAATCTTAGCAAAGTGGGAATAGTGGGATCATATCTCAACATAATAAAGGCCATATATGATAAGCCCACAGCAAACATCGTACTCAATGGGGAAAGGCTAAAAGCTTTCCCCTTACAATCAGGAACAAGACAATGCCGCCCACTTTCACCACTTCTATTCAACATAGTTCTGGAAGTTCTGGCGACAGCAATCAGACAAGAAATTGAAATAAAAGGAATCCAAATTGGAAAAGAGGAAGTAAACGTGTCATTATACGCAGATGACATGATACTATATAGAGAGAATCTCAAAGCCTCTACCAAAAAACTGTTAGAACTCGTAAATGAATTTATTAGGGTAGCAGGATACAAAATTAACATTCAGAAATTAGTTGCATTTGTATACACCAATAAGAAACTATCAGAAGAAGAAATCAGGAAATCAATCCCTTTTACAATTGCTCCAAAAACAATAACATATCTAGGAATAAATTTAACGAAACAGGTAAAAGGCTTGTACTCAGAAAATTATAAGATGTTGAAGAGAGAAATCAAAGCAGATACAAATAAATGGAAATACATACCATATTCATGGATAGGAATAATTAATATAGTTAAAATGTCAATACTACCTAAGGCAATATATAGAATCAATGCAATTCCTATCAAAATACCAAGAACATTTTTCTCAGAAATAGAACATATAATCCAAAAATTTATATGAAGCCATGAAAGACCCTGAATAGCCACAGCAATCTTGAGAAATAAGAACAAAGAGAGAGGTATCACGCTACCCAACATCAAATCAATCATACTACAAGGCTACAGTAATCAAAACAGTATGGTACTGGCATAAAAACAGACACATAGATCAATGTAACAGAATAGAGAGCCCAGAAATAAACCCATCCATACACGGTCATTTAATCTATGACATTGGAATCAAGAATTTGCAGTGGAGTAAAGATAGTCTATTTAATAAATGGTGCTGGGAAAATTGGACTGACACGTGCAAAAAAGTGCAAATGGACCACCTACTTACACCATATACAAGAACAAATTCAAAATGGATTAAAGACTTAAATGTAAGACCTGAAACCATAAAACTCTTAGAAGAAAAAATTGGGAGTAAATTTGCAGACATCACCCTCAGTAATATTTTTACTGAGCTATCCCCGTNAAAGAGATTTAGGAGGTTTGTGCCAGGAACCAGGGGGCATTATATATATTCAGTGTGTATACACACACACAAACACACACACAAACACACACACACACACACAGTCTGACAACTAAGTTCATGAACTTATTGCAACAATGTTGCTAACCTTTTTTAATACCAGAGAGATCATTCATTATGAATTTGTACCAAATGGACAAACAGTTAAAGAAGTTTACAATTTGGAAGTGCTGAAAATGCTGCATGAAAAAGTTAGACGACCTGAGGCAGAAAGAATGGGGCTGTGGGGAAAAAGGAGGAAAGGAAGGAGGATGTGAAAAAAGACAAAGGAAGGAGGAAATGCGATCATTCTTAAGAAAAGGTACCAGACCGGCCAGAACCGGATTTTGGTGACTCGGGATGGCATCTTGCCCCTCAAGATGAACTTTAGTTAATTGTAATGGATTATCATACTATTAGCATTGTGGGCAGGGGAAAATCTCCACCCCCTGTGTCACCATGACAGTTCCCACAAGAGACACGCAAGGGCAAGGGAATCTCACCTCCCAATGGGAAGGAGTAGTCAGCGAGAACCTGCCTTGGGAATGCCTATAACATCTCCTCTAATCTTGAATATTTTGTGCCCTGATTCGAATAAAATCCTAAATCTATTTGTTCATTGAGGGAGTTGCCCCCCTCCTGGCCAGCCCACTCTCACTATTTGAGGACTATACTCTCTTCTTTTCCTTTAATAAATTCACTGCTTTCTTGGCTTTGTTTGCTTGACTTATTTGGTGCAACCTTGATTTCTTTCCTGTGATAATACCAACAACCTGTTCTCCTGTAACAAAATGACAGAAAATGAAAGGGAAAGAAAAGTGTATATATTTTAAAAATGTATCTGTATGTGTGTTTTGTGTAAGAAAGCTCACAAAAATAAATACAAATACTTTTATTTGCATTATTAAAACTCTGTTAAAGACACATGTTCATACAGACAGCAACAGAGTTCAATTCTCTCACAGTTGAATATGTAGCACAGTGTATTG
>NW_017732818.1:145835-176203 GCF_001890085.2 Hipposideros armiger | reverse complement strand
GTCAGTCGGAGAAAGACAAATACCATATGATTTCCCTTATATGTGGACTCTAAAAAACTGAATGGGTGAGAAAAGTGAACAGAAGTTGTCTCAGAGATATAGAGGAACAACTGATGGCTGCTAGTTGGGTACCGGTGGGGATGAAGGAGAAAGGGATGGGATCAGACAGCATAAATACGTAACTACAATGTTGCCACAGGTACTTGGGGGACAGTTCGAGGATTGTAGTTGATAATGTTGTGAAAATTTTGTAGTGTGTCAGGGGGTCACATGTCTTGCATCATGGATGGGGAAGAGTATATATATGTATATATATTTATATATATAGTCATGGGACGTGGAGTATAATGTGGGAGTGGAGTCAAGGGATTTGTAATAGATATGTATGATATTGGGGGAAATGGGGTGGCAGATTGTGGGAAGGGGTTGTCACTTCGAGGGGTAAAAAGTATAATTATTGCACTGTGTTGTACAGCTGAAACTAATTCTAAAAAATGTGTATTTCATAATAAAAAATAATTTAATAAAAAAAATCTTTACACCAAAGCATTATATCAGTGATGATGTTTTGAGATGACCAAAGGAAAAAAAGTTACCCTCTGAGAGTTTTGGAAAAATCATTTCCACATCATGAACTGCCTCAAGATCATTGATAAATCCTGGGATGGGGTCACCAAGAGAACCCTGAATTCTGCTTGGAGAAAACTGTGACCTGATTGTGTTCTTGGACATGACTTAGAGGTGCTTGCTAATGAACAGGGGCCACAAGTTGTTGATGAAATTGTGTTCTTGGGGAAGATCATGGGACTGGAGATGAATGAGAATGACATTCAAGAGCTGGTGGAGGAACATGGCCAGGAGCTGACCACCAACAAACTGGTGGATCTGCATCGTGAGCAACAGTAAGAGGTTATGAAGGAGATCTCGTCTGTAGAGGAGGAGGAATCCCTCACTTCACATGAGATTAGGGAGATGTGTAAAATGTGGGAAACTGCAAAATTTTGTAGGAAACACCACCTGAATAAGGCTGCAGCAGTGTGAGGGATAAATCTGTCTAACAACAATGCAATGTCACATTTCCGTGAAATCCTCAAAAGGAGGCAAAAGCAAGTGTCATTGGATAGGTTCCTTGTTAAAGTTGCATGAAAAGAAAAAGATTCCATTGATTCAATAGATAGCAGTGTTTCCATTAGTGATAGTGAAAGTCATCCTACAAAATAACCCTCCTCTCTCTTGTCTCTCTCACACCCACCACGAACGTTTTCAAATGTAAGTGCAGGTTAATTTGTTTATTTTTCCTTATATTTTGTATTTTCTTTACTATTTTGTATTATATTACAGTATTATAATCATTTTATATGAATGTTTTTGGGTTGTGAATAGATATGAATGAATCATCTGTTTCCATTATTTCTTATGGGGAAATTCATTTTATATACAAGTGCTTTAGATTATAAGCATGTTTCCAGAACAAATTATGCTCACAAACCAAGGTTCTACTGTATCTATATAGATATAACTACACATATATCTAAACACACACACACACACACACACGAAGTCTCACAATTAAGTTTGTGAACTGGTTGCAACAATGTTGCTAAACTTTTCTGATATCAGAGGGATTATTCATTATGAATTCATACCAACTGGACAAACAATCAATTTTACTATTTGGAAGCGCTGAAAGAGTTGTGTTAAAATGTTAGACAACCTGAATGTTTCACCAACAATTCATGGCTCTTGCATGATGACAATACACCAGCTCACACGGCAGTGTCTGTGAGGGAGTTTTTAGCTAGTAAACAAACAAGTGTATTGTAACCCCCTCCCTACTCACCCCAATGATTTCTCTCTTTACCCGAAGATAAAGGAAATACTGAAAGGAAGGATGACATCAAGGGTAATACGATGAGAGCTTTGATGGCCATTGCAGAGAAAGAGTTCCAAAATTGCTTTGAAGGGTGGACTAGGTGCTAGCTTCATTGCATAGCTTCCCAAGGAGAGTACTTTGAAGGTGACTCTAGTGATATTCAGCAATGAGGTATGTAGCACATTTTCTAGGATGAGTTTGTTAACTTAATTGTCTCATCTCATAAATATAGATATCTCTCTAAATATGTGGATCTATATAGATACATAGATCTATAGATAGATAGATACATAGATAGATAATGAGTAATGCTTTTTTTTTTTTTAGCTGAGCCATCCTGCTACCTTTTGGCAGCTCAGCGGCTGCTCAGCTCGGGCTGGACTCGAACCGCTGTTGCTCAGAGCTCAAACCCTTGAGCGAGCTCTTAACCAACTGAGCCACTCGGCCGGCCTGAGTTATGCTTTTAAAAATATTCTGCAAACACTTTTAGAGCAAGGACCACATTTTCTATTTATCTGAGAGTTATACTATTGTTGAGAACTGTTTCAGAATAAATATCTGCTCAGTGCTTGGTTGACTGATTAATATTTATGTTAATTTTCTCATAATCATATTTTGTGGTATTTCTCAGGGAGTCAGAAATGGATTTATTTATGCCTTTCTCCCCAAACCAGAGAAAATGGTGTTAAGTCCCTTCCCAGTGCAGTAATGATGTCTAAATTCAAATTTTGGTAATTGTAGTCTTTTTCTTTTTATCATATTAATACTTTATCCCTGGTAGGGTTAAACTAATGGACTTTGAAATGCACTACACCATTCTCTTTTTCAAATAAAGACATTATATTTTTAAAAGTCTATCCTGTTGAGCTAGACAGAATGAGTGTTTTGTTCCTTAGAAAATGCAGATCTGTGTAGGTATGTTGTTTAAGACATCCCTTGAAGAACAGTGAGAAAGGGAAGCTATGCTCACTGCATTTTCAAAACTCTTTTGAATAAAAACAAATATGTATAAACAGTAATGCAGGTCTTACAAGATTTTCTTAGGCAAAGTTCTTTATGTATGCAGTAGAAGCTTTCTCTGCATGAGGATTCCTAGCTCAGTAGGGCCTGAGCTTAAAATACCAATCACCCTTGCAGGAAAATCCTCAGACTCAATTATATAAAAAATTAGAGAAACAAGGAGTTTCTGGTGAAAAATCTCCCTGCTGTGGTTTGGAACCTGCTAAAAGTTCCAGTGGAAATTAGCACCTTAAACTTTAATACAAAGAAAAATCCTCAACTCTACTTTCCAAAAATGCCAAAGGTCAGGGAACAGGGCTTATCTGCTGGAAAAGCAGAAAACACACCTGTATTGCCACATTTGCTGGTCAACAGTTGGAATCGTAACCCCATAACTATTTCCACCTTGTTCTCTCTGGGTCTGAAATGGATGTGGCACTGGATCCCCAGGAAGAAGAATTCTGTGAAGGAAAGCAGTATGATTAATATTAACCGCACATTTACCATGTTCAAAGCATCAGCATTTCAGTCCTCACAACAGCCTATTTTTTAAATGAATAAACTAAGGTACAAGGAAGTTAAACAACTTGTTCAAGTCCACACAGCTAACAAGTGGCAGGGACAACATTCAAATCCAGATGTTATGTTCCAGATCCCATGCTCATAATATGGATGCCCCCAAATACCTTCAGACTATTGCTCAGGGTCAGCCCAAAAGGAGAAACAGTGGCTTCTCCTATAAGTAAGAATTACCTGATTTAGCAGATTAGTGTAGGGAAATGAAATACCTTTAACTTCCCTTTTAAATGAATTTCCCTTTGAAGTGCTCTGAGCTTTAAAGATTAATTATGCTAACCAAAATAAGCCAGACAGAAAAAGTGGAGCACTATATGATTTCACTGATATATGGTATATAAAACTGAAAACAACAAAAGAACAAGAAAAACAAATGAAGAAACAAAACTCATAGTCAGAGACAATAGTTTAGTGGTTACCAGAGGTTAAGGGGAGTGGGGATGGTAGATGAGGGTAAAGGGGATCTAATATATGATGATAGAAGGAGAACTGACTCTGCATGGTGAACACACAATGTGATATATAGATGCTGTGTTACAGAATTGTACACCTTAAATCTATGTATCACGATTGTTTATATTCTGACTCTCTTATAAACTCTTAGATCCTTGGGGGAAAGGGACAAATTAGACTACATTTCCAGTGCCTAGAACAGTAACCAAAGTCTACTGATTCATATTTGCATAGCAAATATTTCATAAATGCACAACTGAATGGAGAAAGGAAGAAATAATGAATACATGAATTATAAATTACAATGACAGGGATTTATATTATTAAGTCATTATCAAAGAGAGAATAAAGCAAGCTCATAAAACAGAGTTTCCAAATGATGACTTTTCAAGTTACATGTAGCCCATAGACAAGCTTTCTGTGACTCATATTGTATAATCAAGGACAGTGTTTTTGTTTGTTTGTTTGTTTGTTTTTTAAAGATTTTTATTGGGGAATTTGGGGGATGGGAACAGCAGTGGGGAATTGGAGGAAGGGGAACAGACAAATTGCTGTCCTTTTGTTCTTCAGTCTAGTTGTGGAGGACGTTGCCTCACTGGCCAAAGTTGGCACCATCATTGTGCTCTTCCCGGGCGAGGCAGATCAGTCGCCGGCTTCTGGACGGCCGCTCACTGCAGCTGCTGGTCTCTCATGCTGGCTGCTGGCCACACACGGTAGCCCATGGCAACCCACTGCCACAGGGGCTGCAGCCTACGCCATCGCCTGTGACTCACGGCAGCCCAGCTCCAGGTTGAGCTGTTGTTCAGCATCTTAGCTGTGGAGGGCAGTGTCACTGGCCCTCATATGTGGGATCTGAACCGGGGACCTCTGGCATCCCAAGCCAGTTCTTAAACATTGCGCCACTCAGCCGGCCCCAGTATTGTTTTTTAAATCAGTTTACAGCACTGAAAAAAAATGGGAGATTTTACATTTATTTAAAAATCCGTATGTCTGGCTTTTCAAGAGAATTTAGAAGAGAGATCTATCTTCATAGAATCAATATTCTTATGTGGCAATCATCTGTTGTCCCCATTAGATGGGTCATGGGCTTTCCTTTTGTTTACAGTCCTTATGGGCCCCATTTTATTTCTTTACATTAGCTGCCTAGTCAATATAAATAATATTTGAGATTGTGCCCTAAAGTAAAAGGATAAAATACAGGTATGTTACCTACAAAGGTTAGGAGTGAGAGAAGACAAAAGGTCACTGAATTAGAAGGACATGCATAAATAGGAACCAAAATGAGAACTACTGCAACTTCATGAGGGCACTGGGAATCCTGCAGAAAGGCGCAGCATTGCTAAGGAAATGCTTTGTGTTACTTCATAATTTTTAAAGAGTAAACACTGTAAAGAGGGATACATGTTAAGAACCAAGTGTTAAGACATTGTCTTCTTTTATAGATCATGATATAATATTTAGACTAATTTAGAACTTCATGTAATAAACACTGTCTTCACTGAAGAGATGGTTTCAGTTAATGTTGAAGCTGAAAATAAAAGGAAAAGTGGTTCCAATGGTGTTTACACAATTAAACAGCTAATCAGTAATTTATTTGTCATGAATCTTGGAATATAATTTTGCTTTCTTTCATTCAAATGCAAATGTATTATTTCAAGTGCACAAAAGATGTAAAAAAAAAAAGAAATTAAAACATTATGTATCCTAATACTAGAAGTATAACATGCCAAGTGAATTTTTTATAAAGCTTTTCTTTCAGCTTTTGTACAATAAAACAGCTGTTTCTATTCATGCAGGGTTTTTTTTCATTTTTTTTGAGGAAGCTATTGACTGTTAATGCAGTATAATGTCTTAAAACATATTTAAAATAGCAAAATTTTTTTGTTTTACTTTTATTTTTTATTATTAGTTTCAGGTGTACAAAACAACATGGTGATTCAATATTTATATATATATATACATATACATATGTATATATATATATATATATATAAAGAGAGAGACAGAGAGAGACAGAGAGATAGATACATAGATATAGATATAGATAGGCATATAGAAAGATATATAAAATCATATCTACCTTATAATGTGGATACATATACATACACACATAAATATGAGAGCTGCAGATATGATTATGATCCTCATTTTGCACATAAGAAAATTGAGACAGAACACTAAAGTAGCTAACACAAGATCACATCACTAATAAATGGTAAAAATAATGTTTTGGTCCACGTCTCTCAAACTTCAAATCTCATCCTCATTCCACTGGGCTACACAAACTTACACTAGGACCAATGGCTCCTTTTTAAAAAAGGAAGTTGCTATATTCCAAGTAGTGAGACTGAATTTTCAGGGAGTCATATATCCTTTTGAGTTCTTCCCCTCATGACTAAGAGAGCACCACAGTCTTTATGGAACAGAAATATGGGTTCAAGATACACTACTAGATTGGATGAGAGCTGTGGTCCATTTCATTGAAAGGCAAGCAAAAATAAAAAGATTCAAACAGGCCTTCCAGCAAGGAGAAACTCTTACACCAGACATATTCAACTGACAGTTACCTGGCCAAATCCCAAAACATAGAATCTTGGCTTTGAGAAATGTTGTGACAAGGCTGCTATTCTTTCTAAAGGCAATCTACCAAACTCTGAATAGTCATAATGCAGTTGCCTTTTTCTCAGGCAGGTAGGGCATGAGGCCTACTCTCCTTTATCACACTAGAGAAGTAAATGGATGGTGACCAACAGGAAAAGGAAAAATGAATTTAAATTACCATAGTTAAATTAATCCATAAAGGGAGATTTGTAAATTTGATCATGAGCTATCAACATAAAGCTTTTAACTTCTTCTTATCTTATTCTTGAGAAGATCAATACCTTTCATCAATCATCTTCTCTAAACTAAGACAATTCTTAGAAGATTTCTATAGAACTACATTCCTCAGTTTGGTGAAGTGATGTAATAGTACAAACATAACCTTTAGAGCCTGCTGAACTGAGGTAAAATTCCACCTTTTTTTGAGACTCAGTGTCACCACTAACAATTTTCTCATCTCTAAAATGAACATAATACTAACTTCATGGGGAAGTTCTAAGCAGTAAGTGAGACATTGTAGTGATTTGCAAGTACTATTTTTAGTCTCAGAAAGTTTTCTTCAAACTAAATTTTATGGGGAAGCCCATCATATACAACAGATAATGCAGAGCTGCTCTTGAAGCCATTTGGGGAGAGGAGAAAATTTGAAAATTATTGTGATTATGTACACAAAGTTTTTGGTACTTGCCATATAACAGCAGAAAATAAATGGCACCAATTATTATTGTTTGACTTTTCTCCTTAAAATCAGCAGTTGAAAAGAGGACTTGAGTCATGAGCCACTGGGAATAAGGTTTGAAGTAAAAGAACTTTTGGCCCGTTTTCCTCACTATAACAAATTTGTTCTGGACAATGTTGGCTTCAAACCTAATTTTTCTAAATCAAACTGTAATTTAATTGCACTATGGCAGTTTGCTATTTAACTGAATTGTGTTGTAAATTTAGCATCAGCATAAATATCTCTAACATGCTTTTTGTGTTGAAGAAAGCATCAGATATAGTAGCGAGTATACTAGACTAGACATTAAGGGACCTGATTTCTAGTCTGAATTATGCTACTAACTCACCAATGAAAAATCTTAATAATTTTTAAGTTTACTGTTTTTCTTCTTACAAAAAGGTCAGAACGATTTTTCTTTAAAGGGTCAGATGCTAAATATTTTATGTTTTGTGGGCCATAGAGTCTCTGCTGTAGTGACGCAACTCAGCTGTGTGTTACAGAATCACTGATAGACAATGAGTAAGCAAATAAGCATGGCTGTGTTTCAATAAAAATTTATTTACAAAAACAGATGCTATGGGGGCCAGCCGAGTGGCTCAGTTGGTTAAGAGCTTGCTCAAGAGTTTGAGCTCTGAGCAACAGCGGTTCGAGTTCAGCCCCAGCTGAGCCCCAGCTGAGCCCCAGCTGAGCAGCCGCTGAGCTGCCAACAGGTAGCAGGATGGCTCAGCTAAAAACAAACAAACAAACAAAAAAAAACAGACGCTAGGCTGGATTTGGATCACTGGCTGTAGTTTTTCAAACCTTACCCAGGAAATACCGGAGTTGGACTAGATTATTAAATGCAAACCTGGCTAGGCATCAGGATTATTTGGGGGAGATTTTGTAAAATACAGATTTCAGCCCCCCACCCCTACCCCTCTGTGACCTACTGAATCAAAATTCCTGGGGGTAAAACCCAAGGATCTCAAATGCCCAGGCTCCTGAAGTAATTTGAATGTCGGTCCACAGACAATGGTATAATCACTGGACTAGATGATTTATAAGGCCTCTTACACCTCTAAAATTCTTTAATAAATAGGGATTCTCACAAGTAGTTTTGATCAAAGTTTGACATACTTATAAATACAAAAGTTATTAAGATATTTTCACTGCTTTTGATGAGAGGAACCTTGAAACTACTTTATTGTCACTTGGAAAATATTAATACATTAATTTATTTTGGAAACTGTGTAGAAAACATATGCTATAAACATTATTACTCTTCAAAAAAAAGTAGAAGTCCTTGGGTTTCATTTTCTGAAGTATTTCTCTGAGAGCAGTGGTCTCAAACATTTTAACCTTTGAAGTCTTAACATTCTTTAAAATTATTGAGGACCTTAAAGAGCTTTGTTATGTAGGCTTAGGCAAAGCTTATGTGTATCCATTTATATTTATCATATCAGAAATTAAACTTACTAAAATTTTAGGCAACTATTTTAAATATCAACCTACATGTTAGTATAAATAAAATAGTTTTAAGTAAACTATACATAAAAAATACAAGATAATGAGAACAGTAGACTTATTTTACAGTTTTTATATCTCTTTAATATCTGGCTTACTAGAAGATAGTTAGATTTTCATGTCTGCCTCTGTATTCAACCTATTACACATATCATTTTGGTTGAAGTATGTAAAGAAAATACTATCTAACATAAATATGTAGTTGGAAAACTGATGAATATTTTAATAGCATTTTCAGATATTTGTAGATATTTTTCTTTGATACAACATCAAAGTTTGACAAATTTTATTTCAGGGTTAATTGAAATGTAGAAAGTGAAATTATAACAATGAATTTTTCACTTGGTTACATTCAAATCCATTGGCCTATCTCGCACTCTGAATAATTTTAACAGTGGCAATAAATGTTCTGTTGTTTTCTTTGAAGTGACAAGCTCACTTTACTCATAGAAAAAGCTGTGAAATACCCAAGTGTGATTAACCATTTCTTCATCAGCCTTTCAAGTAAAAATGGTGTTCCATGGAAAACTTGGCCAGTTCAGCTAACTCAAACA
Organism: Hipposideros armiger; assembly: GCF_001890085.2. Taxonomy (NCBI): domain Eukaryota; kingdom Metazoa; phylum Chordata; class Mammalia; order Chiroptera; family Hipposideridae; genus Hipposideros; species Hipposideros armiger. The sequence goes on along the minus strand of NW_017732818.1, from coordinate 166,923 downwards.
ATCACAGATGGCTTTTCAAACAATCATACAAGGAAAAAAGACAGTACTCTAATTAGTTCAAACTGGGAGAAAATAAGCATCCTTGAAGAATAAGCACCCTGGCCCTATCATCAGGCAGGGATTTCTGACAAGAAACTGAAATTCTTTTAAGATGAAATGACAAATGAAAAGACTGATATGTTTAAGTTACTGATTCATAGCACAGTCATCTAGGTTTTTAAAGAAAAAAAAGCCTTATGCATTTTTAGCACAATGGTTTATGTTACTTAACATAACCCTTTTAATAGGCTATATTTCAACTAATAAAGAGGAAATTCATGGATACTATCCTTGAGGAATTGAACAGAGTCTCTGTCAAATCTCTAGCAAGGCAAGCATGATATAGCTCTAAATACATATTTGGTACCAGCTTACACAAATACCAAAGTCTTTCATTTAGGAGTGAATTTTTCTATTTTCAGTCAAAATTTAAAATAAATTAAGAATTATACACATATAGTCATAGGACGTGGAGTAGAGTGGGGAAATGGAGTCAATGGAACTATAATAGATAAGTATGATATCGAGGGTGGGAGGGCAGTAGATGGGGGAGGGGGTTGTTTCTGTGTGAACGGTGAAAAGGGTAACTATTGCATTGTTCTGTACACCTGAAACTAACAACAAAAAAAATGAGTTTATTGTGTTCATGGCATTATACTACACATTATTTAGGGACAAATTTATAAAGATATGGCTTCACAAATAACACAATAATTGTATTTTCCCATACTCAAAAGGCTGTTCCATGCTTCCTTGCCCTTACTCCCAATACTCTGCCTAGAATGTCTTCTCTTCCCAAGCAAACATCTATGTCATACAAGAAAATACACTTAACAAAAAATAAAATGTTTTAGATACAGCTAGAGCAAATGCTCCACACCTTCCTTTTCACCTTTCTTTCTACAGAAATAAACATTACCTTGTATTTTTAGTGTGTGTTATGCTATTTGTGGTAGACAGTTTCTAAAATGGCTCCTACTTGGTATTCATGCCCTGGTGTACTCCTTCTCTTTGGTTATGAAATGAACTTAGTGATATATTTCTAAACAGAAGAATATGTCAAAAGTAATAGAAAGTCACATTAGATGTGACTATGGCTTCCATCTTGGGTACTCTATGTCAATATCTCTTGGATCATTTTCCCTGGAAAGCCAGTCATCATGTTGTAAGCAGCTCTATGGCAAGGTCCCCATGGCATGGAAAGGAAGAGAAGCCCTCAGTCTTTAATAGCCTATGAGGAACTAAAGCTTGCAAACAACCACATGAGTGAGTTTAGAAATGGATGCTTTAGCCTCAGTAGAGTATTAAAATGAGTGCAACCCCTGCTGACAGCTTGATTGTAACCTCATGAAACACCCTGAAATAGATGCTCCAAGTTGAGCTGCACCTGACCAACATAAACTGTAAGATAATAAATGTTTGTTGTTTTAGGTCTTTAAGCTTTAATTCAATTTGTTACACAGAATATATAATTAATATGCTATCTGTGTTTTCATGTTTTTGCTATATTTGTATGTATAATTAACAACATAAAGTATGCTTTGTGGGTTTTAAAATACATCATGCAAAACTATTTGCAACTTTTTAATTTGACAGTATTTTTTTTAACTTTATCCATGTTGGTATATGATAAGTATAATTTTTTCATTTTAACTGCTGCATAGTATCCTGTATTATGATCAAATCATTTATATTTTTAATCACTCATTGAGGAAAAAGGTGGATTGTTTATGCACCATTACTATAGCAAACATTGTTGCAAGAAACATCAGTGTAAATGAATCCCTATGTACATACTTAAGATTTTCTCCTTGAAATGCTATTACTGTGCCATAGGGTACTTGCATTCTACTTTTTAAATATTATCAAATTATTCTCAAAAATAGTTGTATCAACAATACTTTTACCAGTGATGTATGAGTTTTTATTTCCCCACATCTCTACAAATATTGTTATCAGAAGAATCATTTAGTACCCCAGAAACAGATGGACATAGTCAAATTAAGATAATTAAAGAAAGATTTAATAAAATTTTTAATAGTAAATGGTGTAGGAAATTTATAGAGAAACCACATCGGATAGTGTGACGTCCTAGAGCTGCGATCATTCCTGGATCCTAAGTAATAATAAGAGGGAACACATACTAGAACAAGAAAGATAAAAAGTCTTATATGAAAACTGCCTTGAGAGGAGCTATAAATTTTCGTCAAAGGACATAATTCAGCCAAAGGCCAACCCTGCAAAGAGTGAGCCAGGAATATGAATGTTTGGATGACATTCTCTTCCTCCTCTCCTATCTCTTCTCAAGACTCCATACTAGTCCAAACTGACAAGAGCTGAAGGGAAACGGAGCCCGCTGATGTGGTCCATACAAGTCACTCTCCTGAAAAAGGATGGACAGTGTGTCTCAAGGGACAAACAGAAGATATCCAGAAAATCCACTCCTCTTACATCTCCACATAATATGTTCTTGTCCTTCATGCAGAAGAAAAATGTGTCTACAAATGCATAAAACACAGAAAATCTCATCATCTAGATTAATAATTGACAATTGTGGTATGATATTAGTGTGGTGATACTCTGACCTATAACCAAAAAATTTAGCTGCTATCACTGTTGTTCATATAAGGCACTGGAGATGATTTGTATACAAATGATTACTCAGATACAATACCTCCCAGCAAAGATATTATTCCTCCATTCTCCAAATATGTGAAAAATTAAATTCCAGAATCTTATTTTGGGAGTGTTTCTGGATTCACTTCTAGTAACAATTACTATCTCAGCAGAAAGCTGATGGCACACTCAAATTAGAACAATACAGGTAAATCTATACAAAGATTAAGCATGGTAGAGTATAAAGGATAGCACAGTATCCCAGGACTGTTACCATCCCTATATACCAAAGAGATAAGGGAAGAGAGCAGTAACAGGAATTCTGAGAGAAAATACATAGAAAATGTTGTTTAGAGAGGATTTTTAGTCTTTTTTTCCCCCAAGGGATGAGATAATACAGAGGCAATCACACACGAAGGGAACCAGAAGAACAATTTCCTTGACATCATTTTCTTCCCATTCTTGACATTCCGTTCCATCCAATGAGAAGATGGAGGACGAGGGGACCCATTGATGCAGTCTATACATATCAGCTTCCTGAAGCAGGGAAGGAAGTACATTCACATGGGACAAACTGATTATATCTGGCTTATCAGATTTTTCAAGATTTGCCAGTCAGAGAGGTTTTATATGCTATTGTTGGTTTAATTAATCACCTTTTTGTTCAGTTACTCATACAAAAGATGTTCACATGTTTTGTGGGTGATAAACATGTTTGCTTCAGGTTTGCTGATCTGGTTTCTTTTTGTTTATTTTCCTTGCTCAATTTTTCATTGTTTTCTTTTTTTTAATTAACACTCAAGTTTCATGACTCAGATTATGCAGACCTTTATAAGTCTTCCTGACTTATGTCCAGAAGTAACTTTCTACCACCTCTGTATTCTAACATTCCAATACAAAGCAATAACTTACAACCTATAGATAGCACTTGATTGAACTTATTGAATTAAACATTTATCTTCCCAAATAGAGCCTTATGCAGTACCTAGAACCTAATATATATTCAATAATTTTTAAAATAAATGAATAATCCACAAATTATTTCAAGGTATTTAACCTTCTGGTTCCCTAGATCTCAGAACTGAGGTTGGAGCTGGAAATAAATATTTTGGAGTCCAGCTGTTTTAAGGCCTTTTTAAAAAAAATTTTATTGTTAGTTTCAGGTGTACAGAACAATGCAATAGTTACCCTTTTCACCCTCACAAAGTAACAAGCCCCCTCTCCCCATCTATTGCCCTCCCCCCAATATCATGCTTATCTATTACAATTCCCTTGACTCCATTCCTACTCTCTACTCCATGTCTTGTGACTATATGTATATATAATTATAGTTGACATACAATACTATTCAACATCAGCTTCAGATATACAGTGTGGTGGTCAGTCCTCTACACCGACTATGAAGTGGTCTCCCCCACAAGACATGAGTCCATCTGGCCCCCTAAGAAATATTTACAACATGATTGATTATATTCCTCAGACTGTCTTTTTCTATCCCTGAGGCCATATTGTAGTTACCAATTTGTATTGTCTCATCCCTTCCCCTTCTCCTTCATCCCCACCCCATCCCAACTAGCAACCCTCAGTTTTTCCTCTGTGTTGCTGTTTTAAGATCTTAATTGAAGTTGTGAATATAGGACCAAAGATAGACAAAGTTAAAAATTGGGAAATACCTATACACCAATGGCAACAAGAGGACAAAAAAAGGAAGAAAAGAATGGAAATAGAAAAAATTAAGGCAGGAGAGTGTACTGCTATGAAAGTCAGATGACAAAGGAATAGAAAAAGAAGGGGGGGGAGGTATAGAGGAGAAAGAAGGGAGAAAAAAGGAAGAAGCAAGAAAGAAGTTTGCCAATGTGAAGTACTCAATTTAATATCCACTTATACCGAAAATAGCATCCACTTACATAAACCTAATTATCAGTCATCCCATTCAAAAAGAAGCCTTTTAAGGAAGCATACGAGGTCAGACAATTAAGTTTGTGAACTTGTTGCAATGATGATGCTAACCTTTTGTGATATTAGAGTGGTTGTTCATTATGAATTTGTTCCAAGTGGACAAACAGTTAACCAAGTTTACTATTTGGAAGTGCTGAAAAGGCTGCGTGAACAAGTTGGATGACCTGAACTTTTCACCAACAATTCATGGCTCTTGAATCACAACAATGCACCAGCTCACACAGCATTGTCTGTGAGGGAGTTTTTAACTAGTAAACAAATAACTGTATTGGAACACCCTCCCTACTCACCTGATCTATCCTCCAATGACTTCTTTCTTTATCTGAAGTTAAAAGAAATATTGAAAGGAAGACATTTTGATGACATTCAGGACATCAAGGGTAATATGACGACAGCTCTGATGGCCATTCCAGAAAAAGTGTTTCAAAACTGCTTTGAAGGGTGTGCTAAACACTGGTGTCAGTGCATAGCTTCCCAAGGGGAGTATTTTGAAGGTGATCATAGTAATATTCAGCAATAAGGTATGTAGCACTTTTTCTAGGATGAGATTGTATCACCTCCTGCATGACAAGGGCTGGGGGGCTTGAGGAGGGGCAGTGAAGGGTTAAGAAATCACAAGAGTCAAAAGTAGAGTTTCTGCAGTCCAGGGGTCTGGTCTATGCAGACCCAGAGAGCAAGCCCTGATAATGGTGGGCGTAAAGCTTTTATTTACAATGGTCACAAAGAGGTCAATTTGAATATATATACCCAGTTAATTGATTCAATTAGACTGGCAGCTGCTTCACAGAAACTCATTTTGATTAAGCACCAGTTGTGCTCTCACACATCCATGATCCCCAGGATGGCACCAGCATTCCGAGACCACCTGATAAGGAAGTTTTACTGAGATCATTCCCTTGGGTCTTAGCATTTCAAGACACTTCCTTATGATTTCAAATGATCAGTGCACAGGAGCACTTGAATCAGCAGCTGCAAGGTGACAAGATTGGGAACTGAATTGCCAGACATCATACATAGAAAGAAACACAGGCAGCCAAAAAGAAGAAACGAGGAAACATGTCACAAATAAAAGAACAGGATAAACTCCAGGAAGAAACAAAAAACTAAAATAAAGACAGACAATAAACCAGATACAGAGTTAAATACACTGGTTATAAGGGTGTTGAAGAAAGTTAGTGAGAATGTAAATATAGACAGTAAGCATAAAAAAGGACATAGAAACCATACAAATATGGTAGAAATAAAGAATAAATAACTAAAATGAAGAATGCACTAGAAGGAATCAACAACAGCTTGGATGAAGCATAGGACTGAATCAGCAATTTGGAAGGCAAGGCAGCTGAAAATATAATTTGAACAGCAAAAAAAAAAAAGGGAATCCAAAAAAAGTGAGGATATGTTAACGAACCTTCGGGACAACATCATGGGTAACAGTATTGACATCATAGGGGCACCACAAAAAGAAAACAGTAAACAAAGGATTCAGAAACTATTTGAAGAAACAATGACAGAAAACTTCCTTACCACAGCAAAGGAAACAGAAATACAAGCCAAGGAAGTGCAGAGAGTCCCAAACAAAATGTACCCATAAAAGCCCACACCAAGACGCATCATAACTAAAATGCCAAAGGTTAAAGACAAAGACAGAATATTCAAAGCAGCCAAGAGAAATGTGGTTATGTACTACAATGGAGCTCCTATTAAACCCTCAGCTGATTTTTCAGCAGAAACATTGCAAGCCAGAAAACATAGACGAAAAATATTTAAAGTGATGAACAGAAGTACCTAAAACCAAGACTACTCTACACAGCAAGGCTATCATTTAAAATTGAAGGGGAAATAAAGAACTTCCCATAAAGAAAAAGAAAAAGCATTTCATGACCACCAAACCAGTATTACAAGAAATGTTAAAGAAACTTCTTTAGGAAGAAGGGGGGGAAGAGTGACATTAGAAACATGGCAGGATGAGGGGTGCTCCTTGAAATCTCCCAGGGAAGTTACAACAAATTCAATAGATATAATTCAACAAAGGACACCCTATACAACACACAACTATGTCTGAGAGATCCACTCATTGAAACACTTGAAGGTGGGCAAATTTGAGCAAACAAGGGAACAGGAAAGGAGGAAGAGACAAGGGCCACAGATGCAACCTGGAGCTCACTGAGGACCCAGAAGTGGGAAGGATTCAGGCTACAGGTACACTTTCTGTGGACCACAACCCTGCCTGAGGGATCAGCATATTATATGGCTGAACCCAGTGATTGGGACAGACACCTCGAGACAAAGACCAAATACAGAAAGGTGAGAACTATGGTTTAAGCCATCATTGTCAGGCAGAAAACAAAAAACAAAAAACAGACTAGCCACCTCTCCCCACCGTTCCCGAGCTTTTCTTTGCCCCGCCCCACTTTCCAAGTATAAGAAGTGAGTTCCAGAAGAAAATAGCATTGTCAGAGTAGAGAGCACAATATCTATAGCAGAGAGAACTGGAGAGATGGTCCCAGAGTGGGAGACACACAGTGCAGCTAATTTCACTGACAGAGAAGGAGCTGTATGGGTGAGATAGCTGTGAGCTGGAAGTTGCCTTTGCTTGAAGCCACAAACACATTTGTCACCTCTCCCAGTCCACACTGCCCCCAACTTTCTGGGCTGATCCCTGCAGGGAGAAACAGGTCTGCTGAGACACACAAGTTTTGAATCAGGCTTCAAGGGAAGCATTGGGGTTTCAGAGGCTGAGAACCCCATCACCCACCACATCCTCCCACAGGGGCAGAGATCTGAGAGCCAGGCAACATAATAAAAGAGGAGAAACCCCTCTCCCAGGAAAAATTCCATCACTTCAGAAAGCCAGGACAGTGCAAGAGAAAATAAAGTGGTGTAGGGGGGTACCAACCAAGATGACTCAGTAGGTAAATGCTGTGCTTACCTTCTCCCACAACCACATCAAAATTACAACTAATCTACAAAACAACCATTATTGAGAATTGCCTAAAATCTTGGTGAACTGAAGCCCTGCAACTAAGAATGCACAGAAGAAGCCACCTCCAGACTAGTAGGAGGGGCAAAGACACGGAATGGTCTGGTCCCACACCCTCATGAGACCATTAAGGATCAGAAGGGATAGTTCAGCTGTGGGGGTTCCCCCTATCTCCCAGAGGAGTGAAAAGCCCCAGACTAGCCTAGGGTTCCAGTACCAAGGAGATTGTGTCCTCGTAATTTCTGGTTGTGAAAATCAGCAGAGATTGTGACTGAGTGAGACTGAGAGCAGCTGCACTCCCAGGTGTCCCTCTTAAAGGGACTGCCCATGGACTTACCCACCAACAAAATTACTCCCTCTGAGCTCCAGCTCTGGGCAACAGCTACAAAGGAGGCAGGGACTTACAGTGGGAAAATGAGTTGTCTGCCTTGGAATGGGGGCTGGAAAGATGGCTTTCTCCTGGAGGGAGGAGCTGGCAGAGGCCACTGTTTGTTAGTTGAGCCCTCCCTCTTCCTGGGCTGCAGATGCAGGCAGCCGCCATACCTCAGTCTTTGCCATTGGTTTGCCATACGCTGGTGATTCCAGACACAGCCCCAACCAACTTATAGACACACCCAAATCACTTCCAGTGGCTTTTTCATACAAACTGTCTGCCTTAGCTCATGCTGCACACTTTCCTGGGTTCTTTCAAAGGTTCTCAGAACCTAGACAAGCAGCACTTGGCTTGAGTGTGTCCTGTACCTCTGGCTGAGCAGCCCTAAGTACAGCACTAGCGGCAGCCAGACTTGGTTAGCAGCTTGGCTTCTCAAGGTGCTTCCAAGCACAAATGGATGGCAGTCATGTATGAATTTTTTGTAGCTTCTGCCTGGTGGCCCTGGGTGGGGCACGGGCTGTAGCTGAACTTGACCTACAGTGGACCCCCTTTAACATGGTCCTGGGACTGGTGCCCCCAGTGGATGGCTTCAAAATAAGCTGGAACATTACCCAGCTGCCTCCAAGAATCACAAACCCAAGGGATGGATTGGGCAAACACCAGAGTCCTGCTGAGGCAGATTCTGCTCCATAGGGTCAGCCCCTATACCACAACTCTTTTACTCTAGTCAAGGCCAGTCCTCACAACAAATGATCCCAAGGGTCAGTCCCTCCCATTGATGTGCAATTATCAACCAAGGCTCAGCTACGAGAGGAGGGCACACACAACCCACACAAGGAACACACATGGAGTGTGTGGCTCAGGTGACCAGAAAGATTGAGCCACTGAGCCCCACAGTACACATACTACTTAAGGCTACTCTACTAAGACTGGAAGACATAGCAGCCCTACCTAATACATAGAAACAATCACAGAGAGGCAGCAAAAATGGGGAGACAAAAAAAACATGTCCCAAATAAAAGAACAGAACAAAGCTCCAAAAAAAGAACTAAATGAAATGGAGATAAGCAATGTATCAGATGGAGAGTTCCAAACACTGGTTATAGGGATGTTCAATGATCTCAAGGAGAACTTCAACACAGAGATTGGCAGCATAAAAATGGAGATTGGAAACATGAAAAACATCCAGTCAGAAATAAAGGATACAATAACAGAAATTAAGACTATATTGCAGGGAATCAACAGTAGATTAGATGAAGCAGAAGATCCAACCAGCGATGTAGAAGATAAGCTAGCAGAGAACACCCAATCAGAACAGCAAAAAGAAAAAAAGAATCCAAAAAATTGAGGACAATTTAAGTAGTCTCTGGGACAATATCAAGTGTACCAGCATTCGCATTATAGGCATACCAGAAGGAAGAGAGAGAGAGAAAGGAATTGAAAACCTATTTGAAGAAATAATGACACAAAACTTCCATAACCTGGTGAAGGAAATAGACATATAAGCTCAGGGAATACAGAGTCCCAAACAAGATGAACCCAAAGAGGCCAACACCAAGATACATCATAATTAAAACACCAAAGGTCAAAGACAAAGAGAGAATCTTAAAAGCAGCAAGAATAAAGCAGTTAGTTACCGACAAGGGAGCCCTCATAAGACTGGCAGCTGATTTCTCAATAAAAACTTTGCAGGCAAGAAGGTAGTGGCAGAAAATATTCCAAGTGATGAAAAGCTATGACATACAACCAAGGTTGCTCTACCCAGCAAGGTTTTCATTTAGAATTGAAGGACAGAAAAGGAGCTTCCCAGACAAGAAAAAGCTGAAGGAATTCATCATCAGCAAACCAGTATTACAAGGAATCTTACATGGAGTTCTTTAAGATGAGAGGGAGTTAAGGATGGATGAAATGTGAAGGAATTAAGCACAAACTGGTTGTTACACAGTAGTCATGAGGATGTATTGTATAGCATAAGTAATATAGTCAATACTATTGTAATAACTAGGTATGGTGCCAGATAGGTACCAGGATGATAGATGGAAATAAAGTTGGGGGCAAGGTGAAAAAGGTGAAGGTATTAAGAAATAAAAATTGGTAGTTAATACAGTATAAGGAATAGAATCAACAATGTTGTAAAGATCGTGTAAGGTGCCAGATGGACTTATCAGGAGGATCCATTCATAGACTGTGTAGATGCCTGACCAATGCACTATACATGTCAAGCTGAAGTAAAATAATATGCAGTGTCCACTTTAACTAAATATATATTTATACATAGTCACAGGATGTGGAATACAACATAGGTAAGATAGTCAATTGTATTGTAACAGCTATATAAGATGTCAGAGGGGTGTGGATTATCACTTTATGAGGGGATTAAATGTCTAAGTACTACATTGCTTTGTACACCAGATACTAATAAAATAATAAAATGGTATAGCCTGAGAGAAAATAAATTGCTGCAGCGTGACAGAAAATTAAATACTGAAGGGCAAGAAGCATAGAGTGTTCCAGGGACACCTACTGGAAAGCAAATGAAAGACCTCCTCATGTCATCATGCTGCAGAATCCAGTTCTATAGATTTCCAGGGACAGAAATAATAATTCATTAATTGCCATGAACAAACAAGGTAACGAGGCAGCTCAGAAAGAAAATGAAAAATCTCCAGAAAATGAACTTAAAGACATGGAAATATGTGACTTGATGACAAAGAATTCAAGATTGCAGTATAAAAAAAAAACTCAATGAGATGCAAGTAAAATCAGATATGCAGTTTAGTGAATCAGAAATACAATCAATGAACAAAATAAATATTTTTTAAAGATTTTTATTGGGAAATTGGGGGTTGAGAACAGCACTGGGGAATTGGGGGAAGGGGAACAGACAAGTTGTTGTCGTTTTGTTCTTCAGTCTAGTTGTGGAGGACGTTGCTTCACTGGCCCAACTTGGCACCATCATTGTGCTCTTCCTGGACGAGGCAGATCAGTCACCGGCTTCTGGATGGCCGCTCACTGCGGTTGCTGGCCGCTCACACTGGCTGCTGGCTACACATGGTAGCCCATGGCAACCCACTGCCACAGGGGCTGCAACCTACGCCATCGCCGGCGACTCATGGCAGCCCAGCTCCAGGTTGAGCTGTTGTTCAGCATCTTAGCTGTGGAGGGCAGTGTCACTGGCCCTCATAAGTGGGATCCGAACCGGGGCCCTATGGCATCCCAAGCCAGTTCTTAACCATCCTGCCACTCGGCCGGCCCAACAAAATAAATATTTTAACAAATATATTCAAATTTAAAAAAATAGAAATTCTGGAGCTAAAGAACTCAATAAAACAGGTGTAGGATGAAATAGCAACCTTGGAAAATAGAGCTGACCAGATGGAGGAAAGAATTACTGATATTTGTCTGAGTTATTTCACTTAGCATAATAATTTCAAGATCCACCCATGTTGTCACAAACCACAGTATTTTATTTTTTCTTATGACAGAGTAGTATCCCATTGTGTATATGTATCACACCTTTTTATCCAATCATCTATCAAAGGACAGGTTCGCTGTTTCCAAGTCTTGCCCAACGTAAATAAGCCTGAAATGAATATCAGAATACATGTTTTCAGAATTTTGGGGTAGATACCAAGGAGAGGGATTGCTGGGTCATATGGTCATTCTATTCTTAATTTTTTATTAGTTTCAGGTGTACAAAACAATGCAATGTTTATACTTTACACCGCTCACCAAGTGACAACCTGCCTCGCCCAATCCACCATCCCCTGATATCATACATATCTATTACAATTCCATTGACTCCACTCCTTAAACTATACTCCACATGCCATGACTTTATATACATATATATTAGATTATAATTGACATACAATATTATTCAGCTTCAAGTTTACAGTGCAGTGTTCAAACCTCTACACAGTCTATGAAGTTGTCTGCCTAACAGGACATGTGTCCATCTGACACCATATAAAATATTTACAACACTATTGATTATATTCCACAAACTGTCTTTCATGTCCCTGTGGAAATATTGTAGTTACCTATTTATGCTTTCTAATCCCTTCCCCTTCTCCCTCATCCCCACCTCCCTCCCATCTAGCAACAATCAGGTTGTCCTCTGTATCTCTGAGACTATTTCTGTTTACTTTGCTCATTTATTCAGTTCTTTAGATTTCACATATAAGTGAGGTCATATGGTATTTGTATTTCTTTGACTGACTTGTTCACTTAGCATAATGTTCTGTAGGTCTATCCATATCATTGCAAATGGTAAGATTTCATTCTTCTTTATAGCTGAGTAATAATCCATTGTATAAATGTACCACAATGACTTAATCCAGTCATCTACCGATGGACATTTCAGTTGTTTCCAAGTCTTGGCTATTGTAAATTATGCTGCAATAAACATAGCAGTGCATACATTGTTTTGAATTAGCATTTGGGGTTTCTCAGGATAGAATATTCCTTATTTTTTGAGGAACCTCCATACTGTTTTTCATAGTGGCTGTACCAATTTACATTCCCACCAACAGTGTATAAGAGTCCCCTTTTCTCCATAGCCTCTCCAACATATGTTATTATTTGTCTTGTTGATGACATCCAATCTAACAGAGGTGAGGTGATATCTCATTGTTGTTTTGATCTGGATTTTTCTAATAGCTAGTGGGGTTGAGCACTTTTTCAGATATCTGTTTGCCATTTGTTTATCTTCTTGGGAGAAGTTCCAGTTCATGTCCACTGCACATTTTTTAATTGGATTCTTTATCATTTCATTGTTGGGTTGTATGAGTTTCTTATATATTTTGGATATTATGACTTCATCCATATGTGATATATAATACTGAAAGCAACAAAGGAACAAAACAAACATAAGGAAACAAAAACTCATAGATACAGACAAGAGTTTAGTGGTTACCAGAGGGTAAGGGTTGTAGGGGATGGCAGAAGAGGGTAAAGGAGTAAAATATATGATGATGAAAGGAAAACTGACTCTGGATGGTGAATGCATAATGCAATATATAGATGATGTATTATAGAATTGTACACTTGAAAATTATGTAGTTTTGTTGACTATTTTCATCCCAATATATTTTATTTAAAAAAAGAAATTATGAAAATTTAAAAAAAATCAGCGATGTCAAAAATAGAAATCTGGAAGTGACACACATGGAAGAACAGATGTGAAAGCTTAAAAATGTGAAAGAACTTTAAAAGAACTATCTGACTCCATCATAAAGAGCAACATACTAATGGGTATAACAGAAGGAAAAGAGAGAGAGAATGGCACACAGAGTTTATTCAAACAAATAAGTGAAGAGGACTTCCCAAACCTTCGGAAAGAACTGGATCCTTGAAACAATGAAAAAAAACAGAAGACCTAATTACCTCAATGCCAGTGGCTTTCTCCAAGGCGCATTATATTGAAGTTGTCAAAAGTTAATGAACGGCCAGCCAAGTGGCTCAGTTGTTTAAGAACTTGCTCAAGAGTGAGAGCTCTGAACAACAGCAGTTCGAGTACCGGCCTGAGCTGAGTTGCGGCTGAGCTGCCAACAAGTGGCAGGATGGCTCAGCTAAAAAAAAAAAAAAAAAGTTAATGACAAAGAAATAACTCTTAAGGCAGCCAGGAAAAAGAAGACAGTAACCTATAAAGAAAAGCCCATTAGATTAGCTTTAGTCTTTTCAGCAGAAATTCTACAAGCCAGGAGTAAGTAGAATAAAATATTCAAATTATTGAAAGAAAGAAATTTCCACCCAAGAAAAATATATCCAGCAAAGTTATCCTTTAGATATGAAGGAGGAATCAATGCCTTTTGGGACATACATAAGCTGAGGGAATATTCCACCACATGGCCTTCACTACAGGAAACATGGAAGGAGGCTATTCAACTTCAAATTAAAAAAATCAAAAGAATACAAAACCATGAGCAAGATTATTAACAAAAAGACAGAAGCAAAAAATGACAACCCCTACACAGAATGTGTTATGTTAAACATAACATAAAGGGTAAAGAAGATAAAAACATTTAAAAAAGTAAAAATCTTACTACTGCAACTCAGACATCAACTCACAGCATAAATAAGGATAATTTGTGAGTACAGAAACAAATTGTAGAGAGTAAAGGCCTGAACTTGCAAAGGGGAAAGGAGATAAGAAGCATGGTGGAAATAAAAAACTACTCTATAAATGAAACTTTCTTTTATATAAACGTAATGGTAATAGTAACCACTCAAAAAAAAATCCATAGCTAAGACAGGTAACATAAAAAGGAGAAACAAGAGGGAAAAAATTATAGAATACCACCAAATTAAAATAACAATCAGAAACAAAAAGGCCAAGAAAAAATAAAGACACTGAGCGACCAGAAAACAAAATATAAAATGGCTATAGGAAATCCTAATATATCAATAATAGCCCTAAATGTAAATGGGCTGAACCCACCAATGTAAAGGCAGTGTAGCAGATTAGATCAGGAAACAAAACCCAACCATATGCTGACTTCAAGAGATGAAAATCAGCTAGAAAAACAAATATAGATTCAAAGTGAAGGGGTAGAAAATGATAGTCCAAGAAAATGGCATCCAGAAAAAAACAGATGTATTCATATTTGTATCTGATGAAACAGAAACAGACTTCAGGATTAAAAAAAAAGGGTAACAAGAGACAAAGATGGACATTTCATAATGATAAAGGGAACAATACAACAAAAAGACATAATACTTATAAATATATATGCCTCCAATCATGGAACAGCAAAATCTACAAAAGAACTTCTAACAGAACTAAAGGGAGAAACTGACAAAAACTCAATTGTAATAGGAGACCTAAATACCCCATTGACAACTAAAGAAAGATCATGCAAACAGAAAATCAGTAAGGAAATATTAGTCTTAAATGACTCATTAGCCCAAGTGGACATAATTGACATTGACAGAGCACTTCAATATAGGACACTAGACTGTACATTATTTTCTTGTGTACATGGGATGTTCTCAAGGATAGGCCATATGTTGGAACACAAAAAAATAGACTCAGCAAATTTAAGAAGATTAAAATCATACCAAGCATATTCTCTGACCACAAAGATTTGAAATTGGATATCATCTGCAAAAAAAAAGCAGGAAAACTACAAATACAGAGGGTATCAAAAAATGTACACACATTTTAAGAAAAAAAAGCTGTGTTAAAATCACACTGATGATAACCACTTTGAGCACCTCTTGTAATTGCAGAAGTCAAATGTGACTTGTATTCATCTTTTATCAGTATATATTATTACACTTTTAATACAGTTTTTCTTTCTTAAATTGTGTATATATATTTTTGGCACCCCCTATATGTGGAGACTAAACAACATGATTTTAAAGAATGGTTGGATCAAAGAAGAAATAAGAGGAAGATTAAAAAAAGAACATACAAACAAAAGGGAATGAAAATACATCCTATCAAAATTATTGGGATGCAGTAGAAGCAGTGTTAAGAAATTTACTGACTCTGGGTGGTGAACACACAATGTGATATATAGATGATGTATTACAGAATTGTACACTTGAAACCTATAAAATTTTACTAACCATCATCACCCTAATAAATTTAATAAAAAACTGTAGAATGTTATATAATATTTCAAAAATAGTGTAAAATGTAAGAAAATGCTTATTATAAATCAAATCTATCCGGTAATTATTTGTAATAAGTTTGTTTATGTTGCCTTTTTTAATTAAAGTTGTTTGGGGTGATAATGGTTAGTAAAGTTACATAGGTTTCAAGATACAACTCTGAAATACATCATCTATATATCACATTGTGTGTTCACCATCCAGAGTCAGTTCTCCAATCATTATACATTTGAGAGTTGCCTTTTGAAAATACACATTTTATATGAAAAAAGAAGGTGGAGGAAGAACATATATGTGAGTATGAATAATAAAATGACAACAACTATGTATCTATGAATAATCATGTTTAATATAAATGAAAAAAAAACGTTTGGATCAAAAGACATGAGGTAGGTTAATGGATAAGAAAACAAGACCCATACTTATACTTTCTACAATACATCCACTTCAGATCAAAAGATACACACAGACTAAAAGTAAAGTAATGCAAAAAGATAATGAATACAAATACAAATGGAAAAAAAAGAGGTAGCAATATTTACATCAGTCAAAATAGACTTTAAAAACAAAAAACTGTAATAAGAAACAAAGGATTAAAAGATCCAAGATGCAGAGTAGATAAACTTTGTGCTTGCCTCATCCTATGAACATATCAAAATTATAACCAAATTCTAGAATAATTAACGTGGAGAACAATCTGACATCTAGCTGAACAGAAGTTCTATAACTAAGGACATAAAGAAGTACCCATGTTGAGACTGGTATGAGGGGCGGATATGCAAAACAGGCCAGACCAAAAACTTCCTGTGGCAGTTGAAAACTGAGGAATTTCTCAGCCACCGAGGTTCTTCCTGGAAGAGCTAGAGACCCCATCCCCACATCAGGCTCCCCAGCCTGAAACACTGGTGCCAGGAAGAGAAGCCTCCACAACATCTGACTGTGAAAAACAGTGGGGATTACAACTCTTCAGGTGGGGCAGAAGGCTGCAGAAAACCCAGATATCCCCTTAAAGGGCCCACACATAGACTCATTCACTTGCAGGCACTCACCCATGGCCCTAGAGAAGGGATAATGGCTTGAGGGGTGTCAGAGACATATGGTGAAAGACTGAGTTGTGTGGCTGCAGGTTGAAGACTGGGGGGCCAATTGTCATTTTACCTTTGTGGGGTCTTTCTCATGTGCAGCCAGAAGACAGGCACCATCTTACATGAGTTGAGTCTCTCAACTCCACCCTCACGGACAAATCTGAATCTGAATTGTTTAGTGAGCTAAGCTTGCTCCACTCTGATGACTCACTGAAACTCCACCACACCCATTCAGCATATAGCCTCCATTCAGCAGGAGGCTATATCAGTAGATGAACCTTACAAGAGCCCATAGCTGGCAACAGGCCTTAGAGGTCCTGTATTTTTGTGGAGATACCCCAGATCAGGTACTCATCAGCCACAGTTGGTTCACAGCATGGCCTCTGCCATGTGCCTCCATGTCCAGCATAAGCAGTGACCAATGATGGATTGTATTGTAACCCCTACCAGGTAGTCCTCGCCCATATGTAGGCAGTGGCTAACCTTGTCCTGCACCAGAGCCAATCCCAAGAGGCACTAAAACCAACATAATTGGAGATTGGAATCAGACCACAGCAGATTACCACCCAATTAGCACACAAGTGGCACAACAGAAGGGCTGTCTCAGTAGGCACCAGAGGTTGCTGAGGCAAATCCCACTCTGTGGCCTAAGCAGCCCATAAGGTGTGGATATGGCCAAACAATAAATTCAGTCTGCCTGAGGGTCAATCCCACCCACTGACCTGACAATAACAATCAAGGTACAACTATAACAGTACGGTATACACAAACAACACAGGACAATCCTGAAAAACCCAGCACAGGTAACCATGGAGACTGTGCCACTGGGCCCCACAGGGCACGTATTACATAATGTCATGCAACAAGTCTAGGAGATGTAGCAGATCTACCTAATACATAAAAACGAATAAAGAGAGGCAGCTAAAATGAGAAAACAAAAAATATATTTCAAATGAAAATACAAAAAAAACACAAGAGAAAACTCCAGAAATACAACTAAACAACATAGAGGCAAGCAACTTACCAGAGACAGAGTTGAAAACACTGGTTATACAGATGCTTACGGAACTCAGTGAAAACTTCAACAAGAGATATCAAGCATAAAAAGGGCATATAAAACATAAAAATGAATCAGTAAGAAATAAAGAATACAATAACTGAAATGAACAATGCATAGAAGAAATCAACAGCAAACTAGATGAAGCAGAGAAACAAAACCGTGATTTGGAAGACATGGTAGCAGAAAACACAATCAGAACAGTAAAAAGAAAAAAAAAACAATGAGGATAGTTTAAGGGACCTCTCACACAACGTCAAGTGTAACAACATCCACATCATAGGGGTACCAGAAGGAGAAGAGAGAGAGCAAAAAATTGAAAATGTATTTGAAGAAATAGTGATGGAAAGCTTCCCTAACTTGCTGAAGAAAATAGATATACAAGCATAGGAACTGCAGAAAGTCCCAAACAAAATAATCCTAAATAGGCTCACACCAAAACACATCATAATTAAAACAACAAAGGTTAAAGACACAGAAAGAATCCTAAAAGCAGCAAGAGAAAGGCAACTAATTACGTACAAGATTTCCAGCTGATTTATCAACAGAAACTTTTCAGGCTGGAAGGGATTGGTAGGAAATATTCAAAGCAATGAAAAGCATGGACATATAACCAAGAGTATTCTGCTTAGCAAGACTATCATCTAGCATCAAATGACACATAAAGAGCTTCCCAGACAAGAAAAATCTAAAGGAGTTTATCATCACCAAACCAGTATTACAAGGAATGTTAGAGGGACTAATTTAAGATGAAAAAAAGATAAAAATAAGAATAATAAAATTGCAATAACTACATATCTATCAATAATTATTTTCAATGTAAATTGATTAAATGATCCAATGAAAAACATAGGGTGCCTGAATGGATAAGAAAACAAACCCCTTACATATGCTGCCTACAAGAGACTCACTTCAGATTGAAAGATACACATAGACTAAAAGTAAAAGATAGTTCATGTTAATGGAAACAAACAAACAAAAGATGGGGAAGCAATATTTATGCCAGACAATAAAGACTTGAAAAGAAAGTCTATAACAAGAGACAAAGAAGGTCTCAGAAATCCCACTTCTGGGTATTTATCCAAAGAAACCCAAATCACTACGTTGAGAGGACATGTGCATCCATTTGTTCATTGCAGCATTGTTTACAATGGACAAGATGTTTAGGCCCACCTGGGTGTCTGTTAATGGATGAATGGTTAAAGAGAAGGTGATTATAATTATAGATAGGTAGATAGATAGATAGATAGATAGATAGATAGATGATAGATAGATAGATATAGATGATATAGATATATAGATATAGATATAGATATATAAAATAGAATATTGTTTAACCATGCAGGGGAGTGGGTTTTTACCATCTGTGGTGACATGGATGGACCTGGAGGGTATTGTGCCGAGTGAAATATGTCAGAAAAATACAGATGCAATGTGACTTCACTTATATGTGGAATCTAAAAAAAAAATTAAAAAGCAGAAACAATCTCATAGATACAGAGAATATTTTCATGGTTTCCAGGAGTAAGGAGGATTGAGGGGGTGGGAGAAACAAAGGAAGGCATTAAGAAATACAAATAGAAGGCTGGCTGAATGGCTCAGTTGGTTAGGATCTCGCTCAAGAGTGCAAGATCTGAGCAACAGGGTTGCCAGTTCAAATTCTGGCCCGAGCTGAGCTTCTACTGAGTTGCCAACAGGTAGCAGTATGGCTCAGCTTAAAAAAAATGTACAAATAGGTTGTTACAAAGTAGTCATGAGGATATAGGGTATAGCATAAGGAATATAGCCTATAATATTGTAATAACTATGTATGGTGTCATATGGACATTGGTTTTATTGGGGTGACAGATGGGAGAAGAGTTGTGGGGTAGGGTTAAAAAGGTAAACAGATTAAGAAGTACAAATTGGTCATAATAAGACAGACTTGACAATATAAAGTGAAGCATAAGCATTATAGTCAATGATATGGTAATATCTATGTATAGTTCCAGGTGGGTCCTAGACTAGTCAGGGGTAACACTTCCCAAATTAAAAAAAAAATTTAATCACTATGCAGTACACCTGAAATCAATATAAAATGATATTAAATGTCAACTGTAGTGCACATGGAACATTTTCCAAGATAGACCACATGTTAGGACACAAATCAGTCTCAATAAATTAAAGAAGATTGAAATCATATTAAGCATCTTCTCTGACCACAATGCTATAAAACTAGAAATTAATTATAAAAAGAAACCTGGAAAGCACACAAATACATGGATGCTGAATAACATGCTACTAACTAGCGACTGGGTCAAAACTGAGATCAAGGAGGAAATCAAAAGCTATCTCACACAAACGACAATGAAAACACAACAATGCAGAATCTATGGGATTCAGTGAAAGCATTGCTAAGAGCAAAATTCATAGCAATGCAGGCCTATCTAAAGAAACAAGAACAATCTCATATCAACAGACTATTTTTATACCTAAGGGAACTGGAGAAAGAACAGCAAAACAAACCCAAAGGGAGTGCAAGGAAGGAAATAATAAAGACCTGAGCAGAAATAAATGAAATAGACACCAAAAAGAAAAATACAAATGATCAATGAAAACAAAAGCTGTTTTCTTGAAAAGATAAACAAAATCGACAAACCCCTAGACAGACTCACCAAGAAAAAGAGAGAGATGACCCAAATTAATAAAATCAGTAATGAAAGAGGAGAAGTGACAAAAGATGCCACAGAAATACAGGAAATTGTAAGAAAATACTACAAGCAACTATCTGCCAACAAATTTGACAATCTGGAAGAAATGGATAAATTTCTAGAAGCTTACAATCTACCAAGTCTGAACCAAGAAGAAACAGAAACTCTGAACAGACTGATTACTACCAAAGAAATTAAGTCAGTAATCAACAAGCTTCCAAGAAACCAAAGTGATGGACCAGATGGCTTCACAGGTGAATTTCACAAAACATTCCAAAAAGAATGAATACCTATTCTCAAACTATTCCAAAAATACAGAAGGAGGGAAGGCTCCCAAGCACATTGTATGAGGCCACTATTATCTGATACCAAAATCAGACAAAGATATTTAAAAAAGAAAACTACCAGCTGATATTTTTAATGAACATAGATGCAAAAATCCTCAACAATATACAGCAAATCGAATTCAGCGTCACATTAAAAATATCATACACCACGATCAAGTGGGATTCATTCCTGGTATGCAAGGTTGGTTCAATATCCACAAATCAATTAATGGAATACATCACATTAACAAACTGAAAAATAAAAATCATATGATCATATCAATAGATGCAGAAAAAGCATTTGACAAAATCCAGCAAGCATTTATGATAAAAACTCTTAGCA
>NW_017732818.1:132971-143591 GCF_001890085.2 Hipposideros armiger | reverse complement strand
GAGTCAAGGGAATTGTAATACATATGTATGATATGGGGGGGAAGTGGGACGGCGGATTGGGGGAGGGGGGTTGTCACCTCGATGGGTAAAAAGTATAACTATTGCACTGTGTTGTACAGCTGAAACTAATTCTGAGAAATATGTATTTGACAGTAAAAAATAATAATTATAAAAAAAGAACAGATAGCCCACTAACAAGGTTTTTAAAAATTAACAGAAACTGTCCCTGAAGAATATAAGAGACATTGAACTTACAAGATAAAGTATTTAAATCAGCCATTTTAATTTGTTCAAATGTTTAAAGAACTATAGAAGAATGTATAAAAATGTTCTCTCACCAAATAGAAAATATCCATAAAATATAGAAATTATTTTTAGAAAGACTCAAATAGAAATTATGAAAAGTCACTAGAGGACCTTGATAGCAGAGTTGAGCAGGCAAAATAAATAATTGATGAATCTGAATACAGGTCAATTGAGATTACTAAATCTTAGGATCAGAAGGAAAAAAATTAAAGAACATGAGACATGTGTGACACAAACAATTATTCCCACATGGGTACAATGAAAGCCCCAGTATTGGAAATAAAGAATGGGGCAGGAAGTATATTTAAAGAAACAATGGATGAAATTTTTATTAATTTGTTGAAATACATAAATTTACTCATCTAGGAAGCACCATGAATTCTAAATAGGGTGAATCGAATGAGATACTCACAGAAATACATTATAATCAAATGGTTGAAAGATTAATAGAGAATCTTGAAAGTAGCAAGAGAAGAGTGACTTATGCACAAGTTATCCTCAGCTAGATTAACACTGATTTCTCATCAGAAACCTTGCAGGCCAGAGTACAAGGGCATGACAGTTTCAAAGTATTAAGAAAAAAGTCTATAAATCCAGAATTTTATATTCAGAAAAAATCAACTATTCTTCAAAAATGTGCAAGCCATAAGATAGTTATAAGATAAGAGATTTGCCACTAGCAGACTTTACTTACAAGAAATACTAAAAGAGCATTTACTGGTCAAGACGGTAGAGTAGGCAAACACTGTGCTTGCCTTCTCTCATGACCACATCAAAATTACAACTAAACTACAAAACAACCATTATTAAAAATCACCTCACGTGTTGCTGAACCAAACTCTTACAACCAAGAACACACAGAGGAAGCCACCTTGAGACTGGTAGGAGGGTCAGAGACGTGGAACAGACTGGTCCTGCACCCATGTGAGATCATTATAAATCAGAAGGGCTATCTTGGCTGCAGATATACCCCAAGGAGGAGCAAGGGGTCCCAGCCCCATATCAGTCTCCCCAGCCCAGGGTTCCAGTGCCCAAAAGAGAAGTTTCCACAAACTCTGGCTGTGAGAACCAGCAGATTGTGGCTGAGTGAGACAGAGGATGACTGTAGTTCTAGGTGTTCCTCTTAAGTGGCCCACACACATACTAACTTGCTGACAGACTCACTTGCTCTGAGCTCCTGAGAGCATTTGTCAAATGCTGATCTCCAGCCCATGGTCAGAAACTGGAAGTGCCAGGGACATACAGGGAGGAACTGAGTTGTCTGGATGCAGGGTAAGGTCTGGAGGGGTAGCTTTCTCTCAGACAAAAGTGAGGGTAAAATCCACTGCTTCTTTGCTGAGCACTCCCCTCTCCCAGTGTGCAGACTTAGGCAGGTGACATATCTGAGACTGCATCAACATGGCTAACACCATTGTCAGCCCTGAAGCACCTAAGTCATTTTCTTTGGCTTTGCCATACAAACAGCCTGTCTTGCCCATGCTGCAGACTTTCCTAAAATCTCTCAAAGGTTTACAAAACCCAAACAAGCAGAAATCTAGCTTCAGCATGTTCCATACCTTGCGATGAGCATCCCCAAGCCCAGCACTAGAAGTAACCAACCTCAGTTTGCATTGTGACCTCTCAAGGCACCTCCAAACCCGGTGCCAGTGGTGCCACCTGTGGATTGCTTTGTGGCTCATAACAGGTGGCCCAAGGCAGAACACAGGTTGCAGCTGAACATTGCCTGTGGTGGGGCCTTTCCCAGGAGGTCCTGAAGCTGGCACACAAGGTGGTCAGCTCTGGAACAAAGCCAGAGCATCACCTGGCTGTCTCGAAGAAAGGCACACACAAATGACACACTGGGCAGTCACCAGAGCCCTGTTAAAGTGAATTATGCCCCATAGGATCAGCCCATGCATAATATCTCCTCCACTATAATCAGAGCCAGTCTTTATAACCAATCAGCCTGAGGGTCATACCCATCCATTCACATGCAAACAGAAGCCAAGGCTCAACTACAACAGGAGGGCACACACAAACCACACATATGACACACCTGGAGCACGCAGTTTAGGTATGCAGGCAGATTGTGCCACTGGACCCCACAGGATACCTACTATAAGAGCTCTGACAATTATGTTCACGAACTTGTTCCAATGATGTTGCTAACATTTTTTGATATCAGAGGGATTATTCATTATGTATTTGTGCCAACTGGACAAATAATTAACCAAGTTTGTTATTTGGAAGTGATGAAAACTCTGCGTGAAAAAGTTAGATGACCTGAATTTTTGCCAACATTTCATGGCTCTTGCATCATGACAATGCACCAGCTTACAGGGCACTGTTTGTGAGGGAGTTTTTAGCCAGTAAACAAATAACTGTATTGGAACAACCTCCCTACTCACCTTATCTGGCCCCCAATGACTTCTTTCTTCACCCAAAGATAAATGAAATATTGAAAGGAAGATATTTTGATGATATTCAAGACATCAAGCATAATATGACAACAGCTCTGATGGCCATTCCAGAAAAAGAGTTCCAAAATTGCTTTGAAGGGAGGACTAAACACTGGCATCAGTGCCTCATTTCCCAAAGGTAGGACTTCAAAGGTGACCATAGTGATATTCATCAATAAGGTATGTAACACTTTTTCTAGGATGAGTTCTTGAACTTAATTGTCTGCACGCATATAAGGTTACTAAGACTGGAGACATAGCAGGCTCACCTAATACGTAGAAACAAATACACAAAGCAGTCATAATTGGGAGAAAAAAAACACATCACAAATAAAATAACAGACTAAGCTCCAGAAAAAAAATTTTGAGAGAAGCACTCTATTAGATGCAGAGTTAAAAGCACTGATTATAAGGAAATTCAATGGTCTCAGGGAGAATTTCAAAAAAGAGATAAGAAACATAAAAATAGAGATAGAAACATAAAAAAGAACCAGTCAGAAATAAAGAATACAGTAACTGAAATTTTAAAATATGAAAAAATATGTTATAAAGAATTAAAAGTAGATTCCATGGAGCAGAAGACCGAATCAGCAATTCAGAAGATAAGGTAGCAGAAAACACCCAATCAGAACAGAAAAAAAAATTAAAAATTAAAAAAATGAAGATAGTTTAAGGGGCCTCTGGGACAACATCACACATACATTTGCATTATAGGGATACCAGAAAGAAAAGAGGGAGAACAAGAAATTCAAAACCTCTTTGAAGTAATAATGATGCAAAATTTCCCTAACCTGGTGAAGGAAAGAGACATACAAGTCCAGGAAGCACACAGAGTCCCAAACAAAATGAACACAAACAGGCCCACACCAGGACACAACATAATACAAATGCCAATGGTTAAAAACAAAGAAAGAATCTTAAAAGCAGCAAGAGAAAATTAGTTACATACAAGGGAGCTCCGATAAGGATGTCGGCTGATTTCTTAACAGAAACTTTGCAGGCTACGAGGAATTGGTATAAAATATTCAAAGTGATGAAAAGTAAGGTCCTAAAACAAAGAGTACTCTACCTAGCCAGGCTATCATTAGGATCAAAGGACAGATAAATAGCTTCCCAGACAAGAAAAAGCTAAAGGAGCTAATCACCACCAAACCAGTATTACAAGGAATCTTAGAGACCCTGTTTTAAGAAAAAACATATGAATTATTAAATGGCAATAACTACATATCTATCAACTATTACTTTAAATTCAAATGGATTAAATGCTTCAGTCAAAAAGCAGAGTGGCTGAATAGGTGAGAAAATAAGATTGTTACATATGCTGCTTACAAGAGACTCACCTCAGATCACAGATCAAGGTAAAAGGAATCAAATATATGGTGATTGAAGGAGAACTGACTCTGGGTGGTGAACACACAACGTGATATACAGATGATATATTACATAATTGTACACCTGAAACCTATGTAACTTTAATAAAAATTGTCACCCCAATAAACTTTAATTAAAAAAAGATACACAGACTGAAAGTAAAAGTATAGAAGAAGATATTCATAAAATGAACACACACAAACAAAAAAACACCTGGAGTAGCAGTACATATGCCAGACAAAATAGGCTTTAAAACAAAAGCTGTTACAAGAAATAAAGAAGGACTCAGTAATCTCCTTTCTTGGTATTTATTTAAAGAAACCCAAAACACTACTTCAAGGAGATGTGTGCATCCATATGTTCATTGCAGCATTATTCACAATAGCCAAGATGTAGAGGCAGCCTGAATGTCTGTCGATGGATGAATGAATAAAGAGTAGGTGGCAAATATATACAATGGAACCCTGTCTGACCATGAAAGGGAATGGGGTGTGCCATCTGTGGTAGTATGGATGGACCTAAAAAGTATTGTGCTGAGTGGAGTATGTCTGACAGAGAACAACAGATGTCATGTGTTTTTATTTATATATGGAACCTAAAGAACAAAATAAACAATCAAACAAAACAGAAACTAACTCATAGGTACAGAGAGCATTTTAATATTTGCCAGATGGGGAGGGAATTGGGGAGGTGCTTAAAAAGGGGGAAGAGATTAAGAAGTACAAATTGATAGTTACTGAATAGACATGGGGATGTAAAATATCGACTACAGAAAATATAGTCAATGATATAGTGATAACTGTGCATAATGCCAGGTAGTACTAGACAAGTCAGGGAGATCACTTCTTAAATTAAATGTCTAACCACTATGTTGTACACCTGCAATTAATATAAAACAATATTGAATGTAAACTTTAATTGAAAATTGGGAGAAAGGTGAAGGAATATAAGAGGTGCAAATTTGCAGATATAAAGCCAGTAAGTCATGGGGGTGTAATACACAGCACTGGGAATATAGTCAATAATATTTTGATAGCACAATATGATGTCAGATAGATGCTGGACTTACCATGGTGATCATAAATGTTGAATAACTATGATGTACACCTGAAATTATTATAGTATTGTATGTTAGCTATATTTGAAGTAAAATCTTTAAAAAAATACTAAAATTAGTCCATCAAGCTGAAATTAATAGAAACTAGTCAGTATGCTGAATCCACATAAAGTATTAAGAATAATGGTAAAGGTAACTCCATAAGTAAATATAAACGGCAGTATAAGTGTATATTTTGGTTTATAAATATTAATTTCTATCTAATTTAAAAGTCAGTTGTGTAAACCAATAATTATATATGTGTTGATGAGAATACAAGATATAGACTAGTAATTTGTATGAAAAATAACCTCACAAAGGAGGCAGAATTAAATGAAAATATATTAGAGCAATACTTTGTATAAAATTAAAATTACATTATGATTATTATTATCTGAACTGGATTACTATAAATTAGGATAATAATTGTAACCCCAGAAAAAAATGAAAAAATAAAAGAAGTCTAAAGCACAACAAAACAAATGATGAAGGAATTATCTGATGGCAAATTTTATGTGTCCACTTCACCAGGTAACAGGGTACCCAGGTCTTCATGCAAACGTTAGTCTGGGTGATTCTGTGTGTGAGGGTATTTTGGGATGAGATTAACATGTAAATCATTTGACTAAGTAAAGCAGATTGCCCTAAGTAATGTGGGTGACCCTCATCCAACAAGTCGAAGGCCTGAATAAAAACAAAAATGCTGACCCTTCCCTAAGTAAGAGAGCATTCTTCCTACAAGACAGCTTTCGGATTCCAACTGAAATATCATCTTCTTTGGTCTCTGGTTTGCTGGCCTTTGGACTGAAACTTCAGTTATGGCTCTCCTAGGTCTCCAGGCTGCTGACTCACCCTCAGAGGTTGGGATTTCCCATCATCCATAATTTTGTCAGTAAAATACTTCTAGAAATAATCTCTGGGGAACCCTGACTAATAAAAGTTAAAAAGGTATACAAGAAAATATCTATTTAACCCAAAAAGGCAGTAAGGGAAAATTAGGTGAACCAAAGAAAGAGACAGAAATTGGCAGGATGAATATAAACTATAATTTAACTATATGCTCTTTTTTCTATTTTATTTTATTTTTAATTAAAGTTTATTCGGGTGACAATGGTTAGTAAAGTTACAAAGGTTTTGAGCGTACAATTCTGTAATACATCATCTATTGTATATATCACATTGTGTGTTCACCACCCTGAGTCAGTTCTCTTTCCATCACCATATATATTTGATCCCTTTCACTGTCAACTACCACCCTTCCCCACCCCACCCTCTGGTAACCACTAAACTATTGTCTGTGTCTATGAGTTTTTGTTTTTTAATTTATTTGTCTTGTTCCTTTGTTGTGTTCAGTTTTATATCGCACATATCAGTGAAATCATGTGGTTCTTGACTTTTTTTCGTATGACTTATTTCACTTAGCATAATAATCTCAAGGTCCATCCATGTTGTCACAATGGAACTATTTCATCTTTTCTTATGGCAGAATAGTTAGTATTCCATTGTGTATATACACCACATCTTCTTTATCCAATCATCTACTGAAAGACACTTTGGTTGTTTCCATATCTTGGCCACCATAAATAAGCTGCAATGAACATCGGAGCAAATATATCTTTTTGGATAAATGTTGTCAAAAATTTTGGGTAGATACCCAAGAGAAGGGTTGCTGGGTCATATTGTAATTCTATTCTTAATTGTTTGAGGAAGCTCCACACTGCCTTCCATAGTGGCTGCACCAATCTTCATTCCCACCAATAGCATTTGAGGGTTCCTTTTTCTCCACAGCCTCTCAAATGCTTGTTTTTATTTGTCTTGTTGATGATAGCCATTCCAACTGACGTGAAGTGATATCTCATTGTGGATTTAATTTGCATTTCTCTGATGATAGGTGATGTAGAGCATCTTTTCATATATCTATTGGTTATCTGTACATCCTCTTTAGAAAAATGTCTATTCAGGTCCTCTGCCCATTTTTTTAAGTGGATTGTTTGTTTTGTTGTTGTTGAGTTGTATGAGTTCCTTATATATTTGGATATTATCCCCTTATTAGAGGCAGTGTTTGCAAAAATCTTCTCCCATTCAGTTGATCACCTCTTTATTTTGTGAATGGTTTCTTTTTTTGCAGTGCAGAAACGTTTTAGTTTGATATAGTCCCATTCATTTATTTTAGGTTTTACTTCCCTTGCCTTTGATGTCAAATCCATAAAATTCTCCCTCAACGCAAGGCCCATAAGCTTAGTACCTACATTTTCTTTTATGCAGCCTATTCTTTCAGGTCTTATGTTTCGGTCTTTAATCGATTTGCATTAATTTTGGTACACAGTGACAGATAGCAGTCTAGTTTTATATTTTTGCACATGGCTTTCCAATTCTCCCAGCACCATTTATTGAAGAGGCTGTATTTTGTCCACTGTGTGTGTTTGGCTCCTTTGTCAAAAATTATTTGTCCATATGTATGTGTGTTTAATTTTGGGTTTTCAATTTTATTCCATTATTCTGTATGTCTGTTTTTCTTCCACAACAATACTGTTTTGATTATTGTTGCTCTATAGTACAATCTGAAGTCAGGGAGTGTGATACCTCCAGCATTATTTATTTTCTTAAGATTGCTTTAGCTATTTGGGGTCTTCTGTGTTTCCATACATATCTGATGATTTTTTGTTCTGTTTTGTTTAAAAAAATGAAGAAAATAGAATACTCCTTAACTCATTTAACAAGGCCAACATTACCCTGATACCAAAACCCAGCAAGGATCACACACACAGAAAAAATTACAGACCAATATCTCTGGTGTATACAGATGCAAAAATCCTAAACAAAATTCTAGTAAATTGAATACAGCAATGCATTACAAAGATTATACATCATGACCAAGTGGTGTTCATCGCAGGGGCACAAGGATGGTTCAACATATGCAAATCAACCAATGGGATATACCACATAAACAAAACAAAAGACCAAAATCATATGATTGTATCAATAGATGCAGAAAGACATTTGACAAGATAGAGCATCCATTTATGATTAAAACAATAAAATGGGTATAGAAGGACAATACCTTTACATAACAAAGGCTGTATATGACAAACCCTCAGCTAATATCATACAATAATTAATAGTGAGAAACTGAAGCCCTTTGCTCTATGTTCAGGAAAAAGACAGGGTTGTCCCCAATCACCACTACTTTTCAATATACCGTATTTGCCGGCGTATAAGACGATTTTTTGGCCCTGAAAAATATGCCTCCAAGTGGGGGGTCGTCTTATACGCCAGGTACACTTCAGATAGACTGCCCATAGTGCTTGCCCCGTGCCATAGTGGCCTCCCGATGCCCGCCCACTTCATTCCACATACCGTTCAGGCATCAGCAGCGCTGCTGGGTGTATGCTCGGCTGTTATGCGATTTTGCTGTTATGCGATTTTACCACACTCGCAAAATCGCACACAGCCGACCATATAACAAACTCTGTATTTTGAGTGGAAATGTTAGGGGGTCGTCTTATATGCCGAGTCGTCTTATACGCCGGCAAATACGGTAGTATTGGAAGTCCTAGCCAGAGCAATCAGGCAAGAGATAGAAATGAAAGGCATCCAAATTAGGAATGAAGAGTTAAATTGTTACTTCTTGCAGTTGACATGATTCTGTATATAGAAAATCCTGAAGACTCCACCAAAAAGCTATTAGAAACTATAAATGCATACGGTAAAGTTGACAGCCACAAAATCAATGTACAAAAATGCATTACATTCCTATACACTAACAATGAAATCTCAGAAAAAGAAATAGGAAAAAAATTCATTTTGCAATTGCAATAAAAAGAATAAAATACCTAGGAATAAGCTCAAGCAAGGGTGAGAAAGATCTATACACTGAAAACTGTAAGACATTTTTTAAATAAATTGAAGAAGACAGAAATACATAGAAAGACATTCTGTGTTCATGGATTGTAAGAATGAACTTAAAGTGGCCATATTACCGAAAACAATCTACAGATTTAATGCAATTCCCATCTTTTTTTTAAATAAATAGTTTCTGTAAATTACACATGCCACTAGCAGCCTTGTCAATGTGGAACATAAGCTCCTCAAAGGTATATACATTTAAAAAAAATTTATTCAATGTAGCATTGCTAGGATTTAATAATTGCAGTATTGTGTGCAGGCACATAACCTTTATGTTGCACAAAAAGCCTCAAATTCTCTAAGTCTCTGAACTGAGATAACT
This sequence comes from Hipposideros armiger, assembly GCF_001890085.2. Lineage (NCBI taxonomy): Eukaryota > Metazoa > Chordata > Mammalia > Chiroptera > Hipposideridae > Hipposideros > Hipposideros armiger. The sequence goes on along the minus strand of NW_017732818.1, from coordinate 134,152 downwards.
GCAATCAGCAACAAGCTTTTGTGCATAGAGAACAATTTGGTGATTTTTTTCTGATTGATGCATTTCTGGAATTTACTGAATACCAGGAAATGGTGCAGGTAGATATCTCAATATGAAAAATCTGAAAGAAAAGTGTGCATGCCAGGAAAAATGCATTAGCATAAAGTATGCATGATGAGAATATGAAAGGCAATATTAAAAGGAAGTAAGGACGTCATAGAAATGATGGCAGTGAGGAGGGCTCCCTGCATTCTCCCTTGGAAATTATCACAAATTTAATAGCTATAGCTCATTGGAGGAATCTCTGCTCAATACACAGAACAGCTAAGAGACTCGCAGGAGGATTACTTGAAGGTGGACATACCAAATGAGTGGGGGAAGAGGGAAGGGAAATATACATAGACGTAGCCCGCATCCGTGGCTGTGGATACGCGGGGCCCGAGGAAGCAGACCAGAGATTATTACAGCAGCAAGGCAATGGGGTCCATTCTTATGTTCCACAGTCCTGCTGAGAGTTCAGCATCAAGCACATCAGCAGTCCCCAGCATTTGAGGCAGAAGCCTCAGCTTAAAACTGTGGCTGGGCTCCCTCAGTCAGTCAAAAAGCAAAAACAAACTCCATGATCAGGACCTCACTTTCAGCCTCTCACAGCAACCCTACCCCCACCCTTAAAGAGTCTTAAACTGGTCCTTAAATGGAGGAGTAGTGTCAGATTACAGAGGTGTGGCAGCCCTCAGGAAATGGAAATAGCCAGCTTGCAGCTGTGACCTAGAGAAGTGTGTAACTGCCTACCCAGCCCCCACCTTTTCCTGGATGGTTCCAGCTGCTGAGATACACAGAGCCTGGCAGCAGGTGACAGAGGCAATTCTGGGATTTCAGCAGCTGATAAATCTCATGCCCTTCACAACCCCCACCAGACACAGGGCCCTAAGACCCAAGAGACCTACACACAGGTCAGAAGGTGGCTCCCTGTGGTGCTCCCAACTGTGAGACCAAAAACTGCATTGACTTTGTAAAAAGTACCAACCACACCTCATAGCCCCGCTCATCTAGAACTGCATCACCAGGGTCAGTCTGGGCACCAGATGGCTGGCTCTGCATCCACAAGACACAGAGGAGTCTTTGTACAGCAGAGAACAACCTGGAGATAGCTTGGTGGATTTAAGCCAAGACTGGTACTG
>NW_017732818.1:117317-132886 GCF_001890085.2 Hipposideros armiger | reverse complement strand
TATATATATATATATATATATATATATATATATATATATATATAATTATACATATATATAATTTCTCTCTTCTCTCTGCCTTCTTTTCTTTTCTCTTTGCTCTGCTCTATTTTTCCACCTTCTTTCCATTTTTGTGTAATTTTTTTTGGTATTGTTATTTTGTTTGCTTTGTTTCTTTTGTTTTTGGGGTTTTTTTATACTACTGTGCATGCTGAGTGTTGATTGTTGGTTGCTTGTACATGTGCATGTATTTGGGTTTTTTGGTGGTTGTTGTTCTAGTGCTTGTTGATTCGTTTTGTTCAGAAATTGCTCTGAACAAGGGCCCAGCCAATGAATAAAAAAATCATCACACCCAGAGGCCAAATCTAGACTAAAACAGAGCATTACCAGATTTGACCTACAAGAGATACACCCAAAGGGAATTCTCTACAGGCATAAGAGCCCATAGGGGCCAAACCTCATCTGAGGTGTCAACCCTCACACAGCAGCTCATACACTGTGAACATAGCCAATTCTCACAGCTAGTCAGCCTGGGAGTCAATCCCACCTACTGACAAGCCAAAAGAAATCAAAGCTCAACTTCAACAGGACAAGATACACAACACAAGGACACACGCACAGAAGAGGGAGACTGAGCAATTCAAATATAAAGGACCCATACCACATAAGTCCACCCAGCAAAGACTGAAAGACTTAGATGAGCTACCTAATACATGGAAGAGAATACAGAGCAACATCCCAAATGAGGAAACAATGAAACATGTCCCAAATAAAAGAACAAAAGAAACCTCCAGAATTAGTGGAACTAGATGATATAAAGGCACCAACCTATCAGAGGCAGAGTTTAGAACACTGATGATAAGAATGTTTAAGGGACTTACTGAGAACATAAGAAGGCTAGAGAAATCATGAAAAACAACCAGGTAGAACTAAAGAATATAATTACTGAAATAAAGAACACACTCGAAGGAATTGCCAGTAGATTAGATGAAGCAGAGGATCGAATCAACAACTTAGAAGACAAGACAGCACAGATCACCCAAGCAGAACAACAAAAAGAAAAAAGAATAAAAAACACTGAGAATAGTTTAAGAAACTGTAGGATAACATCAAGCACAATAACATTCACATCATAAGAGTACCAGAAAAAGAAGAGAGAGAGCAAGGGATCGAGAACATATTAGAAGTCATAATGATTGAAAACTTTCCTAAACTGGTAAAGGAAATCGACATACAAGCCCAGGAAGTGCAGAGATTTCCAAACAAGCTGAACCCAAACAGGTCCAAACCAAGACACATCATAGTTAAAATGGCAAGGATTAAAGACAAAGACAGAATCCTAAAAGCAGCAAGAGACAGGGAAAAAGTTACTTACAAGGGCACCCCCATTAAAATATCAGCTGACTATTCTACAGAAACTATGCAGGCCAGAAGTAAGTGGCAGGAGATATTCAAACTGATGAAAAACAAAGGCTTATAACCTAAATTGCTTTATTCAGCAAGGCTATCATTTAAAGTTGAAGGAGAGAATAAGAGCTTCCCAGAAAAGAATAAGCTAAAAGAATTTATTTCCACCAAGCCAGCATTGCAGAAAATGTTAAAATGGCTTCTTTAAGCAGAAGAGGAAAACAATCTAACTAATAAAGACAACAAATATGAATAACAAAATGGCAATAACTATGTACCTATCGAAATCACGTTTAATGTAAATGGACTAATGCTCCAATGAAAAGACATAGGGTGGCTGAACAGAGAGGAAAACAAGACCATTGCATATGCTGTATGCAAAAGATTCACGTCAGATCAAAAGACACACACAGGCTGAAAGTAAAGGGATAAAGTAAGATATTTCATGCAAATGTAAATAAGAAAAAAATCTGAAGTAGCAATACTTACATCAATGAAATACACTTTAAATTGAAGAATATAATAAAAGACAATGAAGGAGACTACATAATAACAAAGAAATTGATCCAACAAGAGGACATAATGCTAGTAAACATCTATGCATCAAATATAGAGCACCTAAATGTATAAAACAGATATTGACAGACATAAAGACAGAGATCAATAGCAACACTATTATAGTAGGGGATTCAACACACCACTGACAACAAGGGACAGATCCTCCAGACAGAAAATCAATATGGTAACAGCAGCCTTTAATGACACATTAGGCCAGTTGGATTTAATTGATATTTTCAGAGCATTTTACCCCAAAGCTACAGAATATACATTCCTCTGAAGCACACATGGAAAAATTTCCAAGATAAACCGCATGTTAGGTCACAAAACAAGCCTCAATAAATTTAAGAAAATTGAAATTATATCAAGCATCTTCTATGACCACAGTGTTATGAAATTAGAAATCAATTACATGAAAAAACATGGAAAGCAAACAAATACATGGAGGCTGAATAACATGCTACTGAATAGCGAATGAGTAAAAAATGAGATCAAGGAAGAAATCAGAAGACACCTTGAGACAAAACAAAAAAGAAAATACAACAACTCAAAATCATTCGGATGCAGTGAAAGCAGTCCTAAGAGGAAAGTTCATAACAATTCAGGCCTATTAAAGAAACAAGAAAAATTTCAAATCAACAGTTATCCTTACACCTCAGGAAACTGGAAAAAGAACAGCAAAATAGGCCCAAAGAAACTACAAGGAAGGTGATCATAAAAATCAAAGCAGAAATAAATAAAATAGAGACCAGAAAAACAATACAAAATATCAGTGTAACAAAGAGTTGGTTTTTTGAGAAGATAAACAAAATCGAAAAACCTCTACCCAGACTCATCGAAAAAGAGAGAGAGAGAGAGAGAGAGAGAGAGAGAGAGAGAGAGAGAAGACTCAAATTAATAAAATCAGGAATGAGAGAGGAGAAGTGACAATGGACACCACAGAAATACAAACAAAAATTAAGAGAATACTATGAGCAGCAATATACCAACAAATCTGACAATCTGGGAGAAATGGATAATTTTCTAGATGCATACAACCTTCCAAGGCGAACTCAAGAAGAAACAGAAAATCTGAATACACTAATTACTACCAAGGAAATTGAATCAGTAATCAACAAGCTCCCAACAAACAAAAGCCCTAGACCAGACAGCTTCACAAGTGAATTTTAACAAACATTAAAAACGAATTATCATCTATTCTCAAATTATTCCAAAAATTCCAGGAAGGGGGAAGGCTCCCAAACCATTTTTATGAGGCCACTATCACCCTGATCCCCAAATCAGACAAAGACATTACAAACAAAGGGAAACTACAGGCTTATATCTCTAACGAACATAGATGCCAAAATCCTCAACAAAATATTAGCAAACAGAATTCAGCAATACATTAAGAAGATCATATACTACGATCAAGTAAGATTCACTCCTGGTATGCAAGGTTGGTTCAATATCCACAAATCAATTAATGTGATACACCACATCAACGAAATGAAAAATAAAAATTACATGGTCATATTAATAGATACAGAAAAAGCATTTGACTAAATTCAGCAGCCATTTATGATAAAACTTTGTACAAAATGGAAATAGAGGGATCATATCTCAACATAATAAAGGCCATAAATGATAAACCCACAGCTAACATCATACTCAATGGGGAAAAGCTAAAACCATTCTCCTTAAGATCAAGAACAAGACAAGGCTGTCCACATTCAACACTTTTATTTGACATAGTTCTGGAAGTTCTAGCCATAGCAATCAGACAAGAAAAAGAAATATAATGCCTCCAACCTGGTAAGAAAGAAGGAAAATTGTCATTATACGCAGATGACATGATACTATACATAGAGGACCCCAAAGACTCCACCAAAAGCTGATAAATGAATTTAGTAAGGTAGCAGGATACAAAATCAATATTCAGAAATCAGTTGTATTTGTATACACTAATAACAAACTATCAGAAGGAGAAATTTTAAAAAGTTTCATTTACAGTTGCTTCAAGAACTATAAAATACTTAGGAAGAAACTTAACCAAAGAAGTAAATGACCTATACTCAGAAAATAATAAAACACTTGTTGCCTGAAGCCGATTTCTATTAACATGCCCCCCCCCCGCATTTAGCCTCTTTTCCCATTAGTTAAGAGAGAAAAGCCCCGGTATGACCAGAGGCTGCAATCTCTCTGAGGGAGTGCCCCGGTATGACCGGAGGCCGATAAGGCTCCCTCTGAGGAGTGTCTCAAGGTGCGACTGGGACCTGTTGGAATGCTAAACAGTTAATCTCCTCTGGGAGGACACAGTACCAGGTGTCCTGGGGCTATGTGGCGGATATGCGAAGGCATAGCATTTGCTGGAACATAATGGGATATGTTAAAGGAAAAAGGCTTTGAGGCCGAGACCCCTAATGGATGCTAATTTGATTGACAGCAGTGAAGCAGTTTCACTTCTTTTCAAATTTCTCAATAAAAGCCATGTGTTGACCCGATTCGGGGCTCGCTCAGATTCTCTGACTGAGTCCCTTGGTCTCGCTCAGTTTCTCTGACTGAGTCCCTTGGTCTCGCTCTTAATCCTACTTTTGTCTCTGTCTCTTTATTCAATCTACGCCGCCCCTCAAGAGAAACCCGTTTGCCCTTGCCACGCTGGACGTGACAAACACTGAAGAGAGAAATTAAAGAAGATACAAATAAGTGGAAAAACATAGCATGTTCATGGATAAGAAGAAATAATATAGTTAAAATATCCATACTGTCTAAGGAAATATATAGATTCAATGCAATTCTTATCAAACTACAAGGGTATTTTTCACAGAATAGAAAATATAATCCTAAAATTTATATGGAACCATAAAAGACCACGAATAACCATGGCAATCTTGAGAAATAAGAACATAGTCAGTGGTATCACGCTACCTGAGATTAAATCATACTACAAGGCTACAGTAATAAAAAAAATATGGTACTGTCATAAAAACAGAAACATAGATCATTGCAAAAGAATAGAGAGCCCAGAAATAAGTCCATTCATATATGGTGATTTAATATATGACAATGGAAAGAAGAATTTGCATTGTGTAAAGATATTCTATTTAATAAATGCTGCTGGGAAAATGAGACTGACACATGAAAAAAAAATGAAACTGGACCACCTCCTTATGCCATATATGGGAACAAATTCAGAATGAATTAAAGACTTAAATGTAAGACCTGAAACCATAAAAGTCTTATAAGAGAATATAAGGAGTAAATTTGCAGACATTACCCTGAGTAATATCTTTACTGATATATTCCCTCAGGTAAAGTGTGCAAAAGAAAAACTAAACATATGGGGTTACATCAAACTTAAAAGTTTTTTCAAAGTAAAGGAAACCATCAATAATACAGAAAGGCAGTCACTAAATGGGAGAAGATATTTGTCAATGATACATCTGATAAGGGGTTAATATTCAAAATATATAAAATATTCATTCAACTCAACACCAAAAAATCAAACATCCCAATTAAAAAATGGGCAGAGGATATGAAGAGACAGTTCCCTAAAGAGGACATACAAATGGCCAACAGAAATATGAAAAAACACTCAACCTCACTAATCATCAGATAAATGCAAATAAAGACCCCAATGAGGGCCGGCCGAGTGGCGTGATGGTTAAGAACTCGCTTGGGATGCCAGAGGGCCCCGGTTCGGATCCCACATATGAGGGCCAGTGACACTGCCCTCCACAGCTAAGATGCTGAACAACAGCTCAACCTGGAGCTGGGCTGCCCTGAGACGCCGGCGACGGCGTAGGCTGCAGCCCCTTTGGCAGTGGGTTGCCATGGGCTACCGTGTGTAGCCAGCAGCCAGCGTGAGCGGCCAGCAGCCGCAGTGAGCGGCCGTCCAGAAGCTGGCGACTGATCTGCCTCGCCCGGGAAGAGCACAATGACGGTGCCAACTTGGGCCAGTGAAGCAACATCCTCCACAACTAGATTGAAGAACAAAAAAGTGACAGCAACTTGTATGTTCCCCTTCCCCCAGTTCCCCAGCACTGTTCCCATCCCCCCAATTCCCCAATAAAAATCTTAAAAAAAAAAGACCCCAATGAGATACCACCTCACTCCAGTCAGAATGGCATTATCAATAAATCAACAAACAACAAGTGCTAGTAAGGTTGTGGAGAAAAGGGAACCCTGGTGCACTGTTGGTGGGATTGCAGATTGGTGCAGCCATTATGGAAATCAGTATGGAGGTATCTCATACAACTGGAAATGGAACTACCTTATGACCCAGCAATTCCACTTTTAGGTCTCTATCCAGAGAATTCCAAGACACCAATTTGAAAACATATATGCACCCTTATGTTTATTGCACACTATTTACAATAGCCAAGACTTGGAAACAACAAAAATGCCCATTGATAGACAACTGGATTAAAAAATTGTGGTACATTTATACAATGAAATATTATGCAGCTATAAAGCGGAATGAACTCTTACAATTTGCATTGATATGGATTAACCTAGAGAACATCCTTCTAAATGAAATAAGTCAGTCAGAGAAAGACAAATACCATATAATCTCACTTATATGTGGAATCTAAAGAACTGAATAAATGAGCAAAGTAAAGAGAAATAGTCTCAGAGATACAGAGGAAAATCTGATGTTTGCTAGATTAGAGGGGATGGGGATGAGAAAGAAGGGGAAGGGATTAGAAAGCATAAATTGTTAACTACAATATTGTCACAAGGATATGAGATAGTTTGGGGAATATAATCAATAACTTTGTACTATTTTGTAGGATGTCATGTCTTCTTAAGGAGACCACTCAATAGACAGTGTAGATTCTTGATCACTGACTGCACTGCACACATGAAGTTGATGTTGTATAATATTGTATATCAACTATAATTTAATATATTGGGTTGTCGAAAAAGTCATGAGGCATTTTTGCAACAAAAAACAGAAAAAATACATCATGACTTTTCCGACAACCTAATATATATAGTCACGGAATATGGAGTACAATGTGGGGTGGAGTCAATGGAATTGTAATAGATATATACGACATAAGAGGGGCAATGGATTGGGGGCAGATGGTTATCATTTTGTGAGGGGTGAAATGTATAACTATTACATTGTTTTGTACACCTGAAACTAATTAAAAGATAAAAACAGAGACCTGGGCATAGTTTGATCACCCTAGTCAGTCTGTTATTTTCTGTTATAGATTATTTGTCAGATTCCCTACATCGAACACCAAACTGTATGTATCTTTCCATAGCACATGTTCCCATTCTTTTATACACAGATGTATAGTGTAATTGTGGCACAGGCTAGTAGAGCTATTTTGAGGCCCCACCTGATAGCTAGCAGAAGTTCACTTCCAACTAATCCAAACTTGCAGCCAACACACGGAAGAACTTCAGGTCCATATATTCTTCAGTGAAAAATAAACTTACTGAACTTACCAGGAAACTCAATATTTTGATGATTCCCTTTTGGTGACTGAAGACAGAGGCATTTATAACACATTTGATCCTACTGTAAAGCTTCAAGCAGAGGACCTAGTGAGTGAAATGTCTTTGCTCTAATAGCTGCCCAGTTGGGATGACTGTCACAGCTGGGGTGACATGCAGGGGAAGATATCACTGTCCCAGGAGAGAAAAGAAAACAGGTCTTAAAAAGCATGGAGACCTAAAATAAAATAAAATAAAATAAAATAAAAAAGATGAGATAAAGTCATTTGATATTGTGAACATTAAATGAATATTAATTAGGTACACTTTTGGCAAATTGCTTCTTATAGCAACTGCCATCTAGAATCATAAAGGCAATCCTAAACCTAAGCAAAGAATAGTGCACTGTATGACTCAAAGCATAGAACCCACAGTTAATGGCAATCTCTTTAATGCATGATTTATAAGTGAGCAACATATTAAAAATCATTAAATTAAGGTACAGTTAAATGTACTTTTACAGAAATTTTAACTTTTTAAAATTACTTTCAGGTATACAAAGCAACATAATAGTCAGACTTTTACAACCATCACAAAGTGATAACTCAACTTTTCTGAGCTACTACCCCTCTGACATCTTATATAACTGCTACAATGCCATTGACTATCTTCCTTCTGCTATACTCCACCTCCCATGAATATACATATAAGTACATATATTTACTTATAGTTGACATACAATATTATTCTACTTCAGCTTCAGTTGTACAGAAAATTTAACTTTTTGATAACTTTTTTTTTCTGCCAAGGTAATTGGATACCTTCAAAATCAGTAAAATAAACACAAAACTGTACATCACTTCAACTTTGAATTGTGAAGGATTTAAATGCCACTTTTACTTGCTATTTATTAGACAAAATATATATGGATTTTCAAGAGAGAAACTGTTTTTAAAGCCTATTTATTGGATTTTGTTATCCAAATACTTCACTGGTTCCATGACATTTCTTAACTGTAATTAAGCTGTGTCCCAAATCATGCTATACCTGGAAATTGAACTATCCATGCTGCAAATTGAATTCCTCAAACTGAAACCTTTATAAATAAGGCACATTAACATAAAAAACTAGTAAATTAAATGAGGTCATTTCTATTTCTCAAAGAAAGCTGTATTTGCACCTTCATCATCTCCAATAAAACATATCAAAATAAGCAAATGGCAAGATGAACTTCAAGCCTATGAAAATTGAAATCCAGTTCTTTCTTAAAGGAGAACAGTTCTACAAAACTACTGTTTATAAAGGGCTGGCCGAGTGGCTCAGTTGGTTAAGAGCTCGCTCAAGAGTTTGAGCTCTGAGCAACAGCGGTTTGAGTACAGCCTGAGCTGAGCAGCCGTTGAGCTGCCAACAGGTAGCAGGATGGCTCAGCTAAAAAAAAAGAAAAAAAAACCAAAAAGAAAAAAAACTACTCTTTATATAGTTTTAGAGATTTAAAGGACTTTAGAAGTCATACATGTGACATTTCCCCTTCTTTGTTTACAAATCAAAGAACTGAGGATAAAATAAACCAGGGAAATATATATATATATATATATATATATATATATATATATATATATATATATATATATATATCATATGCATATAGTGTGATCAAAACATATGGAGAATGTTTAAATAAAAAATATTATAGTAAAAGACATGCTGCTGTTAATCTCCCTCAAAATGCTCCCCCTCACTTCAAACACTCTTATCCCATCGTCTTGTCACTTTCTGAAGCAGTTCTGGAAGTCCCCTTTTGTGAGTGTCTTCATCCGCCATCAGGACAAGGCTCCATGTCACACATCACTTCCTGTATTGTGATTGCTGTCAAATAAAAACATTACGGTGTGTCCTCATCCACCTTATCTGGCACTGTGCAACTTCTGCCTTTTCCCCCACATCAAAATCATGATAAAAGAAAAATGTTTTCAATTGATTCAGGACATCAAGACAGTCATGACAGTGCAACTAAACATATTCACGAAAGAGGACTTCCAGAACTGCTTCAGAAAGTGGCAAGAGTGATGGGATAAGTGTGTTCAAATTGAGGGGGATTAATGGCAGTGTGTTTTTACTGAAATATTTTTTTATTTAAACATTCACTGTATTGTTCAATCACACCTTATATGTATATATAATACATCTCCTAACTAACCCCCACAAACACAAAAGAAAGAAACAAAAGTAGAGACTAACAATACTAGTGTAAGACAAAGTTAGGAAAATACACAACCTCATGTTCAGAAATGGAATGATAAATAATGAGCTATGGACCTGGTAGAGAAAGCAAACTGGAACAGATATATAAATTCCGTGCTCACGATCACACTCATGTATACACAACAATATGGGCACCCAACAAGTTTAAATTGGTCCTTGAGAGCATGAATTGCAATAAAATAAGAGAGAAAGCATTGTATAAAGAGATGGTTATAGCATCATGGAAAAACTGAGCTAACGTGGAAACCCCACTGCGGCTAAAGACACATGGGACTGTTGGGTAAAATACATATTACAAAATTAAATGCCTGAGTATAAAAAAGAAAGCAAAATTTCTAGTAGTAAAACAATAATCAGAACTTAAAACAGAGCAAATAATTCCTGAGGAGAAGCTTAGCCAGCCCAGAGGGTTAGCTGGTTGTTTGTAGATCCTTGGGTTTAGGGTTTTAATGCCTATTGACAGATAAGAGATAACTATAGGCCGGTGATCTGAAGTTGAGAGCATAGTATCACTGTTAAAGGTGGACTGAAAAAGCTTCTCTAATCTACTATGGGGAAAACAATTGGAATTTTAATTAACTGGAGTTTAGGGAGGAGAAAAATATCTCATAAGAAATCAAAGTCACCACACATGTGTCATACAAGTGTTAAATTTAAATTTAAAATACACACATAGTAGGGATGACCCTGGAGCATGAAATTAACATGAAGAACGTTTTATAATGGAAGAATTCCTGGGGCTCTGGGCAGAAGCAAATGTAAAACTACTCTGTTATAATACTTCTGCAAACCAGGACACACGGAGACCCAATGCTTTCCACCTCTCTAAGTAAATGAAAGGCAAGCTCCTAATAAAACAACTACAAACCACATTAAGAAACAATCTACGGCCGGCCGAGTGGTGCATTGGTTAAGAGCTGGCTTGGGACAGCAGAGGACCCCGGTTCGGATCCCACATATGAGGACCAGTGACGATGCCCTCTGCAGCTAAGATGCTGAACAACAGCTCGACCTGGAGCTGGACTGCCTTGAGTCCCCAGCAACAGCGTAGGCTACAGCCCCTGCTGCAGTGAGTTGCCATGGGCTACTGTATGTAGCCAGCAGCCAGCATGAGCGGCCAACAGCCGCAGTGATCGGCCGTCCAGAAGCCGGCGACTGATGTGCCTCACCCGGGAAGAGCGCAATGATGGTTCCAAATTGGGCCAGTGAAGCAACGTCCTCCACAACTAGACTGAAGAACAAAATAACAGCAACTTGTCTGTTCCCCCTCCCCCAATTCCCCAGCACTGTTCCCATCCCCCAGTTCCCCAATAAAAATCTTTTTAAAAAACCAAACAATCTATTAGGAGAAAAACATCAGTCAAAATGCACAGAAAGTTTAGTACATCTAAAAATTGGGATGGAACAATCTGGGATAAATGATAAAATAAGTACTTAAAAAATGATTAATGAAATAAAAAAGGAAGGGAAACCACAAGGAATAAACAGGACATTAGCAAAAAACTGGTCAGCTTGAAAAACAACCAAGTAGAATTCTGCAAATAAAACTTCATAAACAGGTTAAACAACAAATTAGACAGACACAGGTGAAGAAAGAATTTATAATCTGAAAGCTAGACCTGAAAAAATTATCCAAAATTTAACACATATAAATGAAAAGATGGAGAATTTTAAAGGGAGTTTAAGATATGTGAAGGACAAAATAAAAAGTTCTAGCATGGGGCTAATATGAGTCTAACATGAATCACTGAAAGAAATATTTGAAAGAATACAAGAGAAGCAATTTTTGAACAGGTGTTAGTGAATTTTCCAAAACTGAAAAAAATCATATTTGAGGTCTACAAAGATTACTGAGCATGACAAACAAAAATAAATCTACACCTAGACATGAAAAATAGTTATAAAGAAACCTTAATTTTGCTACTATCATAGACCTTCCTTGGAAAAAAACATTAAAGAATGAAATTCAGTATGAAAGGAAATATGATCCAAAAGGAAGCAGTAGGATACAAAAGGCAATAATGAAAAAAGACAGTGGTGGGGAAAAAAAGAGTGAATGGGAATAAAATTAGCTACAAACAACCAATAAATATATTAGCAACTAATTATAGTTAAAATAAAGTGAAACTAAAATGCTAAATAACTATTACATAAGCAATAGGAGGAATTGGAGTTAAACTGTCATAAGTTCCCTCAATTTTTTGGGAGGAGGATAAGTATGTTGCTTTAACATTTAATAAATTGAAGGCTGTACTGTATTCATTGATGGAAATATTCAATGCCATGAAAGTTATACCTGCTTCCTAAATTAACCTGTAAAATTAATGATAGTCCAATTAAAATCCTCAATAGAATTTTCCCTGTTACTTGAGAAGCTGACTTTACAATTTATGATGATTCGCCAAGAAAATATTGAAGAACAAGGAGTACATACAAAGCTCTATGATATAACATGGCTTATTATAATGCTTCATAAGTCAATGTGATATTGGCCCAGGTTAGACAAATAGACTAATGGGACAAAATAAAGACAGCAGAAGTAGTCTTAATTACATAACAAAATATGGTTTATGTTAGAGTAGGCATCATACATCATTGGGAAGAAGATGCGCTACTTATTAAATTGAAGTAGGACTATTGGTTATTCATGTAGAAATATAAAAGTTGAGCCTAGCATACAACATGAACACATAATTATAAGAGAATAACTATAATAATGTGGCAGGTAAGGATTTATTGAATAAGACAAACAGAAATTCACATTTAATAGCACAGGAAAAGATAATACAGGTATTGGTAAGGATGTAGAAAATATAAAGGACTAAAGACTCCAGATATATATATATATTCTTAAAATTTACTATATATAGACAAATATATAGCATAAAATATAGGGAGACATTGAGATATGCAAATGCTATGATCCCGCTGTTCCATTCCTATGTATTTGCCCTAGAGAAACTCTCCTATTTGTGTACATGTATAGAAATGTTCATTGCATATTTTTTCAAGAAACAGAAAGTGTGTAAATAAAATTTCTACCAGTAAGGATTTACATGTATTAATGTATTTCCAAACTTGTAGATTGCCAGTCAAACATAACTAAAAACATTTGAGGTGAAAATAACATATAAAATGGTAGGTTATTGGTATTCTGCAACCACTTTAGCACAAAGTAATAAATAATGCATTCAAATATAGCACTGGTAATAGTGGAGGAAAATGCCAGTGGAGAAAAAAATTTACATAAGTTTGGCCTAGGGTAAAATGTCTAATAAATGTAAGTGTTGGGATTAAGGAGAACAATTATGGTGCATTGCTGTCAAGAATGGGGACCACCATATCATTTTTCTATTTTCTACGTCAGATCTAAGAAGAGAGATTATGTTGTAAAAGTATTAAGCCAAAACATTCAGCTACAAAGCCCCCAAATCCTATAGATATCTAGATGTAGTCTCTGCATGATCCCAACTATGGGGTTTGAATTAGCTATATGGTTCAATTTGTACTACTTACTGTTTGTTTCATAATTGCTTTTAAGACCTATTATGGGCTTTTCTAATTCAAAGGAAAAAACCTCAAAGTGTAGGTTCTTTGTGGTAAATAAAGAAACAACTGCATTTGGGGAGTCCACTTCATAGTTGATGTAGAGGCCTGACCACCGCATTGTATTTCTGAAGCTGATGTTGAATAATACTGTATGTCAACTATAATTATATATACATATAACCTCGGGACATGGAGTAGAGTGCGGGAACGGATTCAATGCAATTGTAATAGATAAGCATGATACTGGGGGTGGGAGAGCAATAGATGGGGGGAGGGGGGTTGTTACTTTGTGAGGGTGAAAAGGGTAACTATTGCATTGTTCTGTACACCTGAAACTAACAATAAAAAAAAAGAAACAACTGCATAGTGACAGTCGCTCTTAGAAGCTCAGTAAATGCTTGATTTAACCATATTATTGTACTTCATTCATTTACTAAATAAGCATTTGTTGAAGGCTTCTTATGTATGAACTACTATATTAAGTACTGCTTCTTTTTTGTTGTATTGTTTATGTAACTCTTCTCATGGCTTTCACTGGGTACAACTTTATGACACTTTGCTCTTAAAATCTATCAGAGGAGGAAGAAACTGTTGCTATTTTATGGATCCCCTAACTTCATGCTACCTAGTGAGGCAGCATGAGATCAAGGAGAAACTCACCATAATAGGAAAAATCTATCGCAATGACTGGCAATCACAAAATAAATATCAACTCACCACAGAAGATTATATATATATATATATATATATATATATATATATATACACACACACACATATGTATGTGTATATATATGTGTGTGTGTATATATGTATATATATATATATATATGATGCATTTTGCTTTCCACCCAAATTCTTTAACTGCTCACAGCACACAAAGCTTCTCCTAATTATCTGCCCTATAATTCTGAACAGGGTTAGAAAAGTTCCATTTGTAAAGTACACTTGGTTCATCCAGAGCATAAACATAAGTGGTGCCTGAAATAAGTCAGCTGGAAAATATGGACTTTAGCTCTCAGGTTTGGGAAATAAACAAAAAATTACATTCTTCCTGGGGAAAACAGCAAAAGCTTTTGGCCAAGCTCTTCTAGGGGGGTTGAATGTTTTGATTCAAGTAAAAAGAGTTTTACTTTGGATTTCCTGAGATGATTAATTAGCAGAGCAAGCAATAGAATTTGCTATGATTTCAAAGCAAGTACATCTTTAATTAATGTATCTCAATATACAGTGACACAGCAAAAAAAATCCAAGTGTCTAAAGATCTACTGCTAATATTTCTTGCTATTAAAGACTTGTAATAGCAGTATTTTCTGATACAGAAGTAAACAGCAGTTATGGGTCCTATGTCCATCTCTAAGTCTTCTAGATCTGTAACTTACTAATGTGATGGTCAATGTTTGTGGCTTTAGAACAGAATGGAAATTTCACTGTAATGCACTGTGCAACATTATTGCATAGGGGTAATTTTCACTCCTGTTCCAGCTGGTCATCATTTTGGGCACTACATAATGACAAGTCTCTGAGGTGATGCTTACTCATCCTAATGCTTCCATTACCTACCTTTCACATGGAATGTATATATATATATATATATATATATATATATATATATATATATCTGCTAAAACTTTGAACCTACCTTAATTTATATTCCAGTAAAAATTTAAGGAATTAAAGCATTACATTATAACCAAACTTTACTTTTAAAACTTCTCTGAGAGGTGAACTCAATAAACCGTCATTATTCCAACTAAGCACTCCCATGGGAGTGGGATATTTAGGGCTATCCTTGGCATTTTGACAGTTCTGAGGATTTCATTTGGCTCAGCACCAAAGAGCCACTCCAGACATTAGAATAATATATATTTGAGTTAATTTTGGTACATGGTGACAGGTAGCAGTTTACTTTCATTCTTTTGCACGTGGCTTTCCATTTTTCCCAGCACTATTCATTGAAAAGGTTGTCTTTTCTCCATTGTATGTTTTCGGCTTCTTTCTTGAAAATTATCTCTCCATATGTATGTGGGTTTATTTCTGGGTTCTTCTCTTCCATTGGTCTGTGTGTCTGTTTGTCTGCCAATTGACAAAATAAATAGGCAACCAATTGAATGGGAAAATATTTTTGCAAACAATGCCTCTGACAAGGGGCTATCCAAAATATATAAGGAATTAATACAACTCAATAACAAAAAAAACCAAGCAATTCAGTTAAAAAATGGGCAGAGGACCTGAATAGACATTTCTCCAAAAAGGACATACAGATTGCCAATAGACATATGAAAACATATTCAAAATCACTAATCATCGGGCCGGCTGAGTGGCGCGATGGTTAAGAACTGGCTTGGGACGCCAGAGGGCCC